>NW_028251555.1:0-105618 GCF_964263255.1 Lissotriton vulgaris | reverse complement strand
AGAGATATGATTGTTTTAATTAAAACAAGTATGTTGCTTTTCTACTGCTTGAGTTTCCAAGGAAGAAATTGACAAAGTGGATGGAATGTCGCCAACTGCGGCTGCGGGCATACGGTTCTAAGCAATAAATCAAGGGGACAACATATTGTTAGTAAATTATTTGACCACAAGGTTCATGATAGGCGTGACTTAATGCAAAAGAAGTAGATGGGCATTAGGCTTACAAAGAGGGTAGTACTCAAAGGAATAACTGTTGATATAAACCACTAAGGATCTTGTATCTGGAGCCAGACTTGATAGGACAGGATAGGATTTTGTCGATGAAAGGGGTTAGATGGCCATATAACTAGTGCATTCTTACAGTTGTCCCCATGGTATTTCATCGTTCAGGCCCACAATCTTTGTGTTAAGGCAAAGCACCCATCTCTGTTCTTTTTCGAAAAGGTCTTTATTATTGTTCACTAGTTCAATGACGGTCAATGAGATGTCTTCTGGTTTGTGGCCTTCCTCTAAGAAGTGTGTTGCCATTTTTGTGCTTGTCTTTTTACACTTGATGTTACTTTTGTGCTCACCTATCCTTGTTTTTATGGCCCTGCTGGTCATACCTACATACTCTAGTTGGCACAGGCATGTGATAAGGTAGACCACGTTGTGACTGTTACAGGTTGTGAATTTTCTCTGTTCCCATGTAGTCCCATTTTGGTATTGAGCTGCCTTGTGATTACGTGCAAGGGAGAAATACTGTAACATTTGACTGTGCTGTGTGCAGACCATGTGTAGTTTCTACCATGTAGGCAGGAAGCCTCAAGAACTGCACCCTGCTTTGTGTTCATTCTGCCTTTATGGATGGTAATGGTAGTTGTAACTGGAACACGCCCTGGTTAGGCGTGTGTTGCGTTTGCCCTTATACCTAGTGATGAGTAGGAGGCCCACTCCGGTGGGCCACATGTGGGGTATGTGTTCCTACATAATTCCAGTGAACCTGCTTGGCTATATGGTAGGCATATGCAATGTTTGAGGTATTGCTTTGATTGTGTTACTGTGTGTAGGTGCAGCACGTGGTGGTAGGGTGTGTACCCTCCACTGTGGTTGGCAAATTTTATGGTCGCGGTGAACCACAGTTGGCCGGCCATATGGGATACCTTTTGAAGTCTCTGTGAACTCCATTGAAGAGCTCCCGGCTTCTTTAAGTTGTTCAGAAAGGCCGCAGTGAACCTCAGTTGCCGGCTTCTGATTGGAATCGTTGGCTAACTCCCCTTGAAGAGCTGCCGGCTTCCTTATGGTGTGAAGGCAGTCTCTGTGGTAGGAGAAGACTTCCACCTTTTGGGCTTGCAACGCCCATAGTATGTGTGAGGTGAGTGTGGTTGTGGTAAGCCCACCCCTCTCATGGTGATCAGCCCATTTAGTGAAGCTCAATCGGCTTTTGTTATCGAAGCAAAACAATGTTGTGCTGCAAGTACATATTGCATTGGTGAAAGAAATACTGTGTAGCGTGCATAGATATGCCACTTTGTTGGGGTTTGTGGTCTTGCTGAGTGAGACTCAATTGCCCCTTAGAAGTAACAGTGCGTTTAGAGTATGCATAGTGTCATATCTGCAGCACAGTCTGTTTCAGGCCTTATGTATGTTGTATATTTTACACCGGCCTCAGTGAACCACCCATTATGTATATGAGAGGATTGTTGTTGTGGTATGCCCCAGCATCTCGTGGCGATCAGTCCCCTTAGTGAAGCTGATTCGCCATTGATATTGTAGCCAACTTAATGTTGTGTTGCAAGTACATGTTGCGGTGGGGTAATGTCTAGCATTTGAAAACTATCTACTTGTCTTTTGGGGTTTGTAGTCCTGTTGTGTGAGACTCAATTCCCCATTATAACTATACCTGTTGTGCTTAGAGACTGTGCATAGTGTTTATGTGACACACGCCAGTTTTAAGTAGGTATGTGTTTCAAATGTATTGTGTGACGGTGTTTCAAAAGACATTGTATGTGCCCCCTATAGAAAACAGGGTTTCTATTTTTCAGCTTTTTTTTTCCCATGCCATGCGGTGCGTGTTACCAGCAAAAGGGGCGCATATGTATATATTAAAACACATACATGAACTGTTTGCATATGTAATACTGTGTTTTGCTTAATACGTGTATATATATATATATATATATATATATATATATATATATATATATATATATATATATATATATATATATATATTTATATATATATATACATACATACACACATGCATGAAAATTTCATATATAGAACTTCACCTGTACCTTAGTACTTGGTGCATCTCCCTCTTAATTGTATATATATCTACATGTATGCACCCCACAATGAAACATGTAGCAGTGTATTATATGCACGCATATGCATACACCCATACCAATATAGCATTATACACACAATTGAATCTGTTTTGATATAGTACACCTGGTCATGTTGGTATAAGATGAATTTACCTTCTTTCAGCCTCCAAATTGCCACCTAAGAGTTTTAGGAGGCCTAGTAGGCAAAGTTACCCTACTGTGTGTATATCTTGTAGTAAGTGGTCCCTCCCTTGCATCGCCTGTTGCAATACTATGCAGCCGGCTGCTAACCATTGTTTGGCTTTGGCGCAGTAACTGACGAAGCATGATCTGTGATCCTGCCTCTTGCCCTGTTATACATGTAGTGTAGAAACCTTGTGAAGGTACTGCAGTAACCAGTAAAAATTTAAGTAATCAGTAAAAGTTTAAATTACCAGCAATGTAGGGGCCATACCGTATATGATAGCGTAATAGAGCGTTAGCTATCAATCACTATTTTGCAATTTAATTTAAAAGACTGTGCATAAATATTGTACTGATATGTTGCACACGTTGCCGCAAAGATAATTTTCTGCATGTGTGAACACATATTGCTGTGGATAGCGTAATAGAGCATTAACTATCAATCACTATTTTGGGATCTAATTGAAAAAGACTGTGCATAAATATGGTACTTATATGTTGCACACATTGTGCCGCAAAGATAGTTTTCTGCACTTGTGAACACATAAATATGGTACTTATATGTTGCACATGTTGTGCCGCAAAGATAGTTTTCTGCATTTGTGAACACATATTGCTGTGGCTTATTGGGCCCTTTGTATATGTGCAATTGAGGCTTAATGTACAAGGCCCCCTACTATTTCAACTTTGTTAATGTAGTGGCTCAGTAGGGAACTATGCAATTGTGGGCATATAAGTACTTAGTGCTATTTTGCCAGCGCCTGCATGTTTGCGCATGAAAGAGGCTTTCATTTGTTGTAGGTTATCAGAGGCTTTTTGGTAGTGCAATCTTTGAGGCTTAAATACAGCATATCTGTGAACCCTTGCTTTGTACTGCCTGCACGAATGTTTTGTCTTGTATTTCTTGCGCGAAAAGCTTTGCAGTGAATTATTATAGCCAGGTGCTTTAGTAACTGCTAAATGTTGCCCTATGGTATGTGATAAAGCATGCTTTTGGGGTTTGCAGAGAAAAAGCCCTTTACCATAAATTTTCCCTTTGGGAAGGTGATGATTAAGAACGTAATGAAGTACTTTAATTCATTTAGGCTCTTATTTAGAAACTAAAAACCCCCTTCGAGGCCCTGTTTAACAAGGCCGTTCAGGAATGCGCTTCCCGGAGATAAGGCCCTGATTAACGTGAGGCCTCAGAGGTGGACATGAAGGCCCGTGCAGTCTCCGGGAACAGGCGAGTTTTATGGCGTTTACAGTGGAATGCTAGAAGCCTCCTTGATTTATTTATTTATTTTATTTTATTTATGCATTTTTATATAGCGCGGACTTTACCCGGAGGCGTCAGAGCGCTTCACATTAGGAACAGAAATGAAACATAATGAGAAACATTACAGAAGAGCAGATTACTAAAACATACGTTACTTACATAAGGTAATAGTGACAATTGTGAGCAAACAAAAAACATGAGGTAGTAAAAATTGTGAGCAACCAAAAATACATGAGGTAGTAAAGGTAATAATGACAATTGTGAGCAAACAAAATACTTGAGGTAGTAAAAATTGTGAGCAACCAAAAATACATGAGGTAGTAAAGGTAATAGTGACAATTGTGAGCAAACAAAATACTTGAGGTAGTAAAAATTGTGAACAACCAAAAATACATGAGGTAGTCAAAAGTGCACAAGAGGAAAAGTGACAAGTGGGCAGTTATAAGAGAAAACAGAGTATAATTTGAGGTATAATACTGCAATAAGTGCTAGGCACAAGAACAGGCGTTACGTAGGCAAGGTGGCACTTGTGCAAGTATCAAAGGTAAAAACATGTGAGAGGTAGCAACCGTGTGTTACAAGGGCAAAGTGTTGTGTGCATGTTACAAAAGGGCACCGACCACAAGTACATGGAGAATACTGCAAAAAGGCAGACACTCCCACCACAGGAAAACACTGGGAAGGCACTCCCATGGTCATGGAAAGTAAAAAATATCAGTAGTGGGAAGTCTTCCTCCGAATAGCAAGAGGACGTGAATTACTTTTGGAGGTGTCTCTGGAGGAGGAGAACTTTGAGGTCCCTTTTGAAGGCCTGGGAGGAGGCGGTGGTCCGGAGCTCAGGCGGAATGATGATGATGCTATGTGTATCAGGTAGGGGGCACGGCTGTGTTTAGAATTGGGCTACGTGCATACCCCAAAAGGTTTGGCTTTGCCGCTAGTTAAACTGGGGCCCGGGTGCTTTTTATAAACATTTATTATGCCCACTAACTAGATAGTCGGGAATTAAGCACCCTGCTTGCTGGCACCGGTAATAGTTTTAAACTGTCTCTTTATGCAAGACTACACCCTTTACTTTATATGTCTGAAAATGAAGTAAAGGCTGAGAAATAATCCCTTCCCAAGAAGCCTTTTGATTATTTGTGCTTTTGAACTGCAATACCAAAATCCTGCATGCATACCCACATGGTGCTGTAAATACCGGCAGGTTAGACAGACTAGTATATATTCCGAATTTTCAATAAATCCGGCTTACATTTTTAAAGCCCTGCGCTTGTGCGTGGAGCACTTCATCCGTCATGATGCTATGATTCATTCAAGATGAAAATCTTACCACCTTTGTGGATGAAGCATTCGCTCAGTGCAGAAAATCCCCTTAACCGCCTGGGGACAGTTTTGTAAAAGGGAACAAAGTGCACTTGCCTTGATGCATGAGGAATAATGTGAACAGTGCCATACAAGCTGCTTTGCTCAAGATTCCTCCCTCATGCAACTTCTGTTATTACCGCCTATCTCCTTGGAGTTTCTGGTGGGCCTCTTCTGTCTGCTGCGTATGCTGCTGTCTTTTTACCGAAGTCTTAGGGGCACCTCCGATCTCCATGGCGGAAAAAATAATCTGAGACCCGGCACACACACGATGGGGGTTGTAGCCTCACCGGGGGATCAGGTTTCGCAACCTCCCATAGCAAAAAAAAAAAAACAAAAAAAAAATACAAAGCACTTTCCGAACTCCAACCACTAGATGGCGGAACATGCACAGCATAGTGAATCAAGAAAGATTCACACTGCAAAACCTAATAATGACATCTGGTGAATGTATTTTAAATGCATTAGGCAATGTCTACTATTCAATGAGATTTCTGTTTGCGCACAGCAATGACTCCAACTCTTCCATCGTTATTTCATGTTCAAGGTCAAGTTCAATTTCTTTATTAATGTTTAAACAATTGCCTTTAAAACAATACATATATAATATACAAGCAAAAATGTAACTCCGACCCTACCTCCACTCCGGAGCATTTCAAGGTCCAAAACTCAATATACCCACAGGACCCCACAATGTCCGCTATGGACAACAAGACTAAAGTGAACATGTATCACCCAGTGGCAGCCAGCAAGGATCAGGGGTGGCACTGCAGGGTTGTGGTAATGTAGAACATTTATTTTTTAAACTTACCTTATCGCCACGTCTCTCCTCCACGTCGTACTTGTGCCGGAATAGGAAGCAGGAAGCATCCGGGGCAATTTGACCAATCGCAATGCAGCGTTGTGATTGGGCTGATAACCACGGTTCGGTGCTCAGACGGGGAAAGGGGGCATGGGCATATTCTCCACCCAGGCAGCGAGGATGCTTGGCCAGCCCGAGAGGGCGGGCAAAACATTCATGTCCTCTTTGAGTGGGCAGACCGCTCCTCCCCTGTCCTGCCCTGTAGCAGAGCAGTCCTGAGAGCAAAGCAGCAGAAACAAATAAAATGATAATAATGTTGAATTAGTATGGGGAGTGGCCGGGCAGCGATGGAGTGAGCAGTGAAGCTTCAGAGCTTCCTCAGGCCGACCGCCAACAGGATCCATCCTGACCCCCTCGAGAGCCAAACTGGACTCAATAATCCCCCCTAGACCTACCCTGACATGAGCAGAACCCTCGCAGCTGCGAGACGCTGATACAGTGGAACAGTGGCGAAAGTGTGGCTACGAGCAGCAATGCGGCCTCCACAAAATGGCGGCGCCCATTGGCACCGACAGAGGGAATTCCCGGCGTCTTGGACTGCCCCCGAGAGTTAACGGATCTGGGGAGTTACGAATCCCACTGCAACCGGAGACTGCCGACCTCGCTACGACTGAAGGGCAGAGACGATTGGCCGCAAACAGAGACATTGAGCTGGTGGAAAAAGGCGGGCTGAGACTGAGGCGGCAGCAGAGAAGCCCACTCCTGCCCAAACCCTGCAGAGAGCGAGACGCAGACGGACGCGTGAGGAGAAACAAGCCCAGCAGTGTGAGCCACTTCACAGTGCAGTGAGCAGCAGCTGTGGGGGCTGGGGGGGGCCTAGAGATCTGATACCAGCGTCGCCAGGAGGTAAAAGGAGACGACGGACCCACCTAAGATGGCAGACCCCCAGCACGGAGAAGCGGATGGCGGAGCAGTCTCCAGGGACTGCACAGGGGACCGGGATGCCGGAGAGCTGAGTGGGGTCTAGAGAGTAGACACAGGTGAGGAGCACCTGCGTCCCCCCTCCCTAGAGTGCACAAGAAGGAGACGGCCAGAGACTAAGGGCACTGGGAAGGAGCACCTGAGTCCCCCCCTCCCTACTGTGGGCGCAGGAAGACGACTGGAGACAGGGGACGCCAGGTGGAGAATAAGGAGGTCAGGACCCGACCTGCTGAGGAGCCGCAGGAGCGAAGGAAAGCCTCCTGGGCCCCGGAGGCGGACTGCGGGCATTGAAGAAGCCTCAAATAAGAAACTGAGGCTGAGACCAGGGAAAAGCGCAGTGAGAACCCACACAGAAAGAGAAGGACCCAGTCCTACCCGAAGAGGGACACTTGGCAGACATAGCGGCGCCTGGGGAGTACAATCTCCCACGGCGACAGTTTAAGGGGAAGAACATACTCCTGCAAAGTAGGGACCCACAAAAAAGCAATAGGAGGGCACAACAGCTTGCAAAAAAAGAACTGGTGAAGCACTGAAAATAACGCAGGCAGTGCGAAGAATACTGTCCACGCAAACCAAGCAAGAGGTGAGCCGAGCGGCCCCTGGAGGCAAATCGATCCGTGAATCAGAAGCCAAGAACCAAAAATGCTGCACTGGGGGGAGCGGCCACCACTGAAAGAGAGCTGTAATGTCATGAGGCACAGAGCCACAAGGCCCAAGACACTAGCAGACCCTCGGCACGGACAGGGGAGAGCCCCCCCCTGCCTTGAGGAACAAGCCACAGCAGCATCGACTCTGAAAAAAGGCACTTACGGAGGCCTGTTATGGACTGTGAGTGGGAATTGGGGAAATTTACAAAGAAGAAGGGTGCTGAAAGATCCCCGCTGAAGGTTGAGATGGATGGAGGTGAGACGGACTGCCAACAAACCCTAACCCTACAGGACATTCTACAAGCGATAAGCTCCAGTGAGCGCTTAGAGGCAAAAATAGAATCAAAAGGCGCGTACTTGGGAATTTTACAGGACAACCATAAGGGCCTAACAGAGCAAACGCAATCTGTCAGAAATGTCCCCTGACATCTCAGCCACGGAAAAGCAGTTGGCGGCATTAGATACCAAGGCGAGCACACTAGAACTCAGGGCTGAAGACCATGAAAACAGGTCACAGAGAAATAACAGAAGAATAGTGGGACTCCCTGAGAAAGTGGAAGGTGCCAACATGTGGACTACTTCGAAAGATGGATAAGCAAGGAGGTGGCGCCGGAGGACCTATCAGCGTTCTACGTCTTTGAAAGAGCGCACCGAATGCCGTCAAGGCCATGAGCGTCTGGTGCCCCCCGAGAGCGGGGATGGCAAGGCTCCTCCACTACCGCGACAGGGGCCATATCCTGGCAAGAGTCAGAAGTAACGGAGACCTGCAGGTGAATAACGTGGTGGTGCGACTCTTCTGTGAATTCTCCAGGGAAGTCCAGAAACAGAGAGGAGCATATCCTAGTGTGAAACAAAAACTACACGAGCTGGAATACAAGTACACTATGCTCTATCCGGCCAGGTCACGAGTTATTGCAGAGAGGAGTTCTTTCAGACCCCACGAGAGGCCTGGAACTGGCTGGAGCGCAATCGAGGCGAAACCCCCCCTCGCGAACTGAAGAGACAGCGGACACGTAGCAGTAGACCCCATAGCAAATAGAACAATGGAGACTTGCCCTTGCCCATACCCATGCAGGAAGAGGTACGAATTGAGTAACAGAATGGGGTGAAGGAGGTGTCGTTGATAAGTGGCGGTGGAATGGAACGGTCATCCCAAAGGAGCAGGGTTCAGGTGCCAGAATCGGACTCTTGACAGCTCATCCACAGTATCAGAAGTGCTGAATGTTGAACTCCTGCAGATAACACCACAAACAGCAGACGACAATATTTGAGAACTTATCGAGAATGACGGAAAATGAAACAAGCCAAGAGAAAAGATACAAGAGTAGGACAGGAGGGGGGATGACTGAGGGGGATAATCCCTGTTCTATCGGAACTAGAGGGCAAGCCTATGACTGGACGAGCACTGGGTCACACCCCCCTGACTAGTTGAGCAGTGAGGGAGCTGTTGATAGTTGAATTTACATAGTTTGAATGGGAGGCACACACCTACTTAGCCTGGGGACTGGGAGTTGAGAAAGAGGTTTACAGTTGCATAGTTCAGGGGAACTGGAGTTGCGCCGCTGATTAGAGCTAAATCTGGACGACAGGGAATCTCCTACAGGCATAACAGGGGGAACTGGAGAGGAAATTGGTAGTGCTTCGTTTAAGGACAGGTATGAAGACCAGGGCACACACACAAATGCATGTCCTGGAATATCTGGGGAATGCAGTCCATGGCAAAAAGATAGAACGTGCTATCTTATCTCAGAAGAAGGGGAGTGCAAATAGCACTCCTTCAAGAGACACACCTCACACATAAAGAGGGAAGGGCTCTACAGAAGCAATGGAGGCCATACAAACTTAATTGCACACTCAACTTATGCTAGGGGGACCTTGATCTGGGTCTGGGTCCCTTTTCAGGTGGTGGACTCCTTAGTGGACCCGGAGGGATAATATGTAGAAGTAAGGGGACGACTGGAAGGACAAGACCTAAGCATAATAAGTATAAATGCAACCAACTCTGACCAGCCAGCCTTCTTTGAGCGCTTCTCCCGCCGACATACATGACTGGTCCTGCGGTAATAGGGGGGAATTTAATAGCATGGCTGACGTAGGGCTGGACAGATCCCATCCCCCGCTGCGCTACTCAGCAACAGGCGCGCACTGCGCAAGCATTCTCTGCCTGGTAAGGCCATTGGGGACTGCTTGACTCCTGGATGAGACTCCTCCCTTAAGACAGGGACTACTCTTATTTCTCGCCCATGCACAAACTCCACGTCCACCTCAATATTTTTTTGTGTGCTGCGGATGTGCAGAGCGCGGTGCGCTCTGCCGAGTACCTGGCCCAAACGATTTCGGACCATAACCCGATTATATGCTAGGACTTACATCGGCGCATACCCAGCCTGTAGTCCCTATATTGAAGCTCTGCCCAGAGGCTCTGGATGACCAGGTCCTCAGGAAAGGGATCCGGGCGAAAATCACACAATACTTCGAGGACAATGTGGGGACAGCTACCGCTCCAATGACGGAGTGGGGTGCCTTTAAGGTGATTTTGCGAGGTCATTGCAAAGCGGAGAACACAGGGATTAGACAAACGCTACTATCTGAGATAGAGGGGGAGGAGATGACCCTCAGAGACCTACAGAAGGAGCACCCAGGGAAGCTAGAGATTCAGGGAGAAAGTAGCGCAGCAGACAGAGCGCCTTTGACGCTTCCATTACAAGCAATACCTGAGCAAAGCACACGCGGAGAGAGACAATTCTGGATCCCTCCTACCGTGGCTGGCTAACCCCACTAACAGGAATTTCCCGATAGTGGAACTGATGGACCAAGCAGGCACTAGATGTTTCGCCCACGAGGCAACCAATGATATTTGTGTGCAATACTATGCTGGACTCTATCGCAGCTCTGCAGGGCATGGCGGGTCTGCAGCACAGGAATACTTAGAGGGGACACAGCTGCCGAGACTAGATCTGGAAGAGACAGAGCTAGGCGACGACATAACAGAGCAGGAGGTGCAAGGAGCCATCAAACACATGGCACGCAACAAGACCCCAGGCGCTGATGGTCTGCCGGCAGAATTTTATGGGGTATATGCAGAAGAACTGGCTCCTAGGTTAACTGCACTACACAACACAGCTCGCAAGGCCAGAGCTCTTCCAGAGAGCTCCAGAGAAGGTCTCATTGTACCGATTTTAAAGCCTGGGAAACTGGTGCATGACCGCACAACCTATACGCCCCTTTCCATGTTTAACATGGACTACGAAATACTAAGTAAGCTCCTAGCGACCCGACCATTACCCAATATGACAAAATTAGTACACCCGGGCCAGACCGGGGTGATCCCGGAGCGAAATACAGCGATTAACATACTGCAGCTCCTGGCCATCATGGACTCACAGGACTTAGATAAACCAGAGGCAGCGATGTTCACAGTAGACATCGAGAAGGACTTTTAAAGTCTTGAGTGGTCCTTCCTTTATTTGGTACTGGACACAATGGGACTAGGAGGTGGTTTCTCTGCGTGGGCGCAATTATATACCAACCCCACAGCAAGGGTGCGCACAGGTAAGGTGATATCCAGAAGACAGGCGGTGCAACTGAGAACGCAGCATGGTTGCCCTCTCTCCCCGCTGCTGTTCGCCCTTGCTATGGAGCCTTTAGCCTTCCGGGCGAGACAGGGACAGGCCTGTCGAGGTCTTCTGGTGAGAGGCGTGCAGCATCATATAGCCCTATACGCAGACGATCTCCTGATCTTCCTCTGAGACGTAGGATGAGATCTCCAGGGAGCTCAGAACACACTAGAGGAGTTTGGCAACCTGTTGGGACATAAGGTTTATTGGCAGAAGCCAAAGCTTTTCCCCATGGTGCCGAACGCAACCCCGCCCTTGCATTAGATAATCTGCTATGGGAGCCCAGATGCCTGTCCTATCTGAGAATAAGATTTTACCATGAAGCAGCGGACCTGCTAGAAGGCACTCTGGGCACGGCAGTAAGCTCTCCGAGAGCGACATTAAGCTTCCGGGGATCCCTGCTATTGTCTATAATCTGGCAGAGTCGCGATGCTGAAGATGGTGGCTCTGCCCCAATTGCTGTACTTCTTCAGGACCCTCCCGGTCTGGATCTCAAGGGCAACGTTTAAGGGCCTAGATCCCATGATTACATAGTTTCAATGGGGAATGTGACGCAGGCAAGTGGCTCTAACCACACTGAAACGCTCCTCTGTGACAGGTGGGCTTGCAGTACCAGACTCCGAGTTATATTATCTGGTGGCGCAGCTCAACTGGCTGATCCAGTGGCTGGGTGCGGGCGGAGCACAGAAAGGACTCCATATCCCTTTGCGCCGACAAAGGCAGAACAGGCAAAACTATTATTGCGAGTGAGAAGGCAAGCACAGGACACTACAGAAACCAAGGTGATCAATAAGTGCTGGACCAGATACCTTCAGCGTGCGAAAAATAGAAGTCCCCTACTACCCTGAACTGCCGACGGGTCTGCTTCGTGGTCTTCCACAACTGCTCCCCTTCGAGGACTTTCAGGCAGAATATGACCTGCCCCAGGGTCACTTTCTACTACACAGGGCAGTCACCATGAGTATTAGAAAGCACTGGGGATGGGAGTCGTGGAGCCCCAGGCTCTGGGTGGCTGCCGATATGTTGCTATGTCGGCGGGGAGGATAAAAAAGTCTCCTGCCTATAACGAGCAATGAGCAAAGATATTCAGAGGCCGATGGAACGATTGCACTCACAGTGGGAGGAAAGATCTGGGAATCCCAATCTCGGAGGAGGCCTGGGAGAGTATAGTAGAGAGAACACCAAAATCAACCAGAAACGCAAAGTTTAAATTGATTAACTACTATGTACTACAAAGAGCCTACCTCACTCTGGCATCAGGAAGCACTTTCATGTTGAAGAGGCGGCGTGCCCTAGGTGTGGAGTTGGGGAGGTACACATGATGCACAAGTTCTGGGATTGCTCCAGGTTGGTCCCATTCTGGGAAGAAGTCGTTCTCATTATAGAAGCACAGTTTTAGACAAAGATCACGCGCGCTCCAGGTCACTGCATACTGGGTTGGTTCCCACATATGCTCAAGACCAAAACAACAGGGAAATTCCAGGATCTGCCATTAGTACTAGCCAAGCGGGAGATCACTAGGAATTGGAAACCAAGGGTTGGAACATGGAAGCACGAGCTTGAAAGATGGGCAAGAGCGGCAGGGAGGATCCTGTTAGCAGAAGCAGGACGGAGTATTGGGATTCTTGTCAGAGCCAGGGCATGGGGACAACTAGTAGACAAACTGACAGCACCTGAACAGGAGCAGGAGTAACCATCTCCCAAAGGCTCCCCACCATGAGACCTGACAACAGAGGAAGAGCAGGCTTGATAGAGAGAGCCCAGGACTACTACCTGAATTCCCCCTTGACATACAACACATGACATATGCAATTACTTTCTCAGCCACTAGTCCATGTCTTTCTTCCATTTCGCTAGTGTTGGTGCGTTCATGCGACTCATCTTCGAGCCACATTTCGTTTAGTGATCATTGATCCCATGGTGACTCAAATTTGATCTTTGAGCGTGGGGTCCGTTTCGTCCCATATATTGAGAAGGCACCACTTAGGCGAGAACTGCAACTTCACCGGCACGCCTCTTGCAGGTCATGTATTATAGCCTCCCAGTAGGGTCTTACCTCTGGACAGTCCACCAGGATATGATGGAAAGATCCTTCCTGCCCACATCCCCTGTGGCACTTGGAATCTAGTGCTTTCCCCAATTTTACCTAAGTGTTACAAGATAAGTAAGACCTGTGAAATATTCTAAGTTCCACCAGTCTAAGTTTTAACGAAATGGCTGAGTTTTTTTGGGGGGGGGGGGGAGTCCATGGCTTGAAGCCTGTCCTCATCTTCTAATTCCCTGAGGTCTGTGTGCCAGCTTTCTTGAAGTCATTGCAGAGGGTAATTGGGGGGGGGGTATTATTTTTTGGTAACTCAGGGAGATTGCTCTATGGTTTAGGTAGTCAGTTAATAATCTGTTTTCCAGAGTGGTCGCATCAGGAGGTCACATCACTGTGGTATGGCAGCTTGCAGGTGGTGCCTGATTGTAAGTATCAGATCGTTTCAGAGGGTGCTAGGTCGTAATCATGATGTAGGCCCGTGAGTGGGGTAACATCTCCTCTGGCCCACAGGTCTCCCACTGTAAAGATTCCCATCTGGTCCCACCTACCAAAAACCTGTGCAGTTACGTAGTATTCAGAGTTTTTCAGTATCCCACAGTGGTGTAGCCTGGGTTATCTTACAGTGCCATCCTAAATGCTTGTGTACCTGGTGCCAGAGTGCAACTGTATGGCCAGTCATGTTGTGATGTTTGGGGTTGGTATATAGTGCTAGAGGTTATCCTTCCGGTCCCAGAATCCATTCAATATGCGGGTTCATCTTGCAGGTGGTGCACCCATTGACTGATAACTCCTAATTGCGCTGCCCAGTACTAAACCTTAACATTAGGTAATGCAATCCTGCCATTATACCACCCTCTCACCAGCTTTCACGTGGCTATTCTCTGAGGTTTACAGTCCCAAAGCAGGGCTCCAACCTTGCTTTCTATTGCTTTGAAATAGGATTCGTGTACTAGGTATAGTGTATTTTGTAGCACATAGAGGAAGTTTGGGAGCACCATTATTTTAAAGAGAGCTGCTCACCCAAGTAAGGAGAGTAGTAGTGATTTAAAGTGTCTCTTTGGAGTCGTTGCAGGGGGTTAACAAATTATGGTTATGAAAGAGGTCAGGGACTGTGGTTACATAGATACTGAGTTATTGAAAGCCTTCTGTCACAACTGCTACCTCTCAGTCTGTTGGTTGATCAGGGGCCGGGCCACGTAATACATAAACAGTGGATTTGCACCCGTTGATGTTATACTCCGAAATTGGTAAAATGTTCATGATTCTATTGATGGAGAAACGCAGTGCTGAGACATATAGTAACACGTCATCAGCATACAAGGGTATTCTGTCCTTCCAGTCAGCTGTGCATTGGAGACCACGGATCAATGGGTATCCTCTGAGCCATGTTGTCAGTGGTTCGAGGATTAACACAAAGATTAGCAGGGATAGAGGGCAGCTCTGTTGTGTACCTCACCTAATGAGGAACGAGTGTGAGGCGCAGCCATTCACCACCATCGGCGCCAGTGGGTCTGTGTATAGCAATCAGAACCACGCCAAGAATGCAGGTCCAAATCCTAGTCTTTCCAAGACTACAAATAGATATGGCCACTCACCTGTATCAAAGACTTAAAGGGCGTCCAGGGACAGTATTGCTGCAGTATTTCGTCCCGGAATGAATCCAGATTAGTCTGGGTGGACTAATGCAGATATTATTTGGACTACTGAGGCCAGGAGTTTAGCCACGATCTTGGCCTCAGCACTGAGCAGAGAAATTGGGCAGTTGGAGTTGCATTGCTCCAGCAGTTTCCCTTCCTTATGGATCACCACTATGGATGTGAGTTGCTGATCTGAGGGCAGCTCATCTTTCTGTCTGCTCTCTATAAACATTTCAAGGAGACAGGGTGCTATGCAGGAGGCATTCTAGTTACAGAATTTTACTGGGAGGCTATTGGGCCCCATTGCTTTTCACGATTTAATGCTCAAAATTGAATTCACCACCTCTTCCTCCGTGAGGTCACTCTCTACCAATTTCTGGTCCTCCAAAAGAAGTCTGGGGAGGGGTAGACTGGCCAACATATCTTTCTTCCGCCCCAGCCACGCTCTCTGAAGAATACAGAGTATTTAGCAAATGTCACCGAGATATCTTGAGGGCCTGTTAAGTGTCTCCTCAGCCTTATTGTTAAGGGCAGTTTTCCAACAGCTCGCTCGATCGCGTCTGTCAAGCCAGGCCAGCAGTTTCCCTGCTATGCCACATAGTTCATACCTTTCCTAGGTTTCTGATCTTTACCACTTCTGTAACTAAATCCCTGTATTCCTGTCTCTTGAGATCTAAGTCATGTCGCGTGTCTTCAGTGTTGTGTTTTCCTAATTCAATTTCTATGGTTACTATGTCACTTGCTTCTATCGCTGCTCTTTTATCCCTTTCATGTCCTAGAGCGAGTGATGGCGCTTGCCCCTTTATCACCGTTTTAAAGGGCTCCCAGAGAGTCTGTGGGGAGTCGACCGAGGAATCATTATCTTTGAAATAGTTCTTTGTTTGCCTGTATCAGCTTCACTTTTATATGAGGTATTTTCAAATACCAGGGGTGTAATGAGATGGATCCTCTGGTATGTGCCGTGCCCATTACATAATCTGCCCATAGGGGTAAATGGTCGAAAATTCCCCATTCTAGGTGTTTCACCCCACGAAAATTGAATGCTTTGTCTGCCAGTGTGAGGAAGAAATCTGTGAAAGGCTATTGTGTGCTCCAGAATAAAAAGTGGATTGCCTCTTTGATAGGTGTTGTGTCCACCATACATCAATCAATCCCTGTATCATTAACACCTTGGCTGCTGTGGTTATTTTTCCCCTGTGCTGGAACATCATTGATGTCATATATTCATGACGAGCTCAGCTCGTCATCAGCACACGACCACCGTGGCTGATGACGAGCTGAGCTCGTCATCAGCATCGAAGGGGTTAAAAAGTAGGATAGGCTTGAGGAGCAATGTGGCGGGTGTCTAGAGGGATTGCAGTCTAATACATCACACAATGTTGCGTTGAAACCTCCCCCAATAAGGAGTTCACCGTCAGGTAGGCCTAGCAGCAATTTACTAAACTCTGGTAACATCATACTGTGAAGTGCGGGTGGTACATACACCGACAACATACTGACAGGTTTCCCTTTCCACATACCCGACACTGCTGTAAATCTGCTTTGTGCACCAGTCCAGGTCTGCATCACTGTATAGGGAAAATAATTTCTAAGTTTCATTCCAACATCATGTGAACTTGAGGTGAAGCCAGCATGTGATATCAATCTATAACCCCACCTATCTAGGGCTTTACAGGAGTTACCAACTAGATGTTATTCCTGCAACAGGAACAAATCAGGTGAGTGGTGTTTGAAGTATTGTAGCACTATACCACATTGTATTTTGTTCCCCAGGCCATTCATATTCCATGAGAGTAGCCCGAGTGCTGGAATGGCCAATGTTTCAGTCATGTCTTGGTAGTGGGTTACACTCGCATGTGTGTCTCCATGAAGGGACATGTGGTAGCGACAGGGACACAGTTAGGATTTCCAGTCCGTTGATCCGCCGCTGATGTGTTGTATTATGGCTCTGACAAACAAGTTACTTACCTTCGGTAACACTTTTACTGGTGGATACAGTATCTGCCTGTGGATTCCTCACCTTGTAAATATATCCCCCAGCGTCAGCAACGTTCGGAAAATTCTTTTGTAGCACGCCAGCGTGGACGACGTCACAGGAGCACGGCATCGTGCGCGCCTCCGACTGAAGATATAGAAGAGTGGACAACGGGGAGGCGGGTGGGCATGTGAGGAATCCACAGGCAGATACTGTATCCACCAGAAAAAGCGTTACCAAAGGTAAGTAACTTGTTCTTCTGATGGATACATCTGCCAGTGGATTCCTCACCTTGTGAATAGAGTCCCACAGCAGTCCCCACTCTCTGAGGAGGGTGTCCACTCCTCTATACCAGAAAATCTTGTAGCACAGAGCGCGCAAAATGGCCATCCCTCCTCATCTCGCTATCCAAGCAGTAATGCTTTGCATAAGTGTGGAGGGAGGCCCATGTTGCTGCTCTACAAATGTCCTCTACAGGAACACCCCTACACAAAGCAGATGTTGATGACTTTGCTCTAGTAGAATGAGCCCTTATACCCTCTGGAGGTTTCTTACCAGCCAGGGCGTAGCAGATCTTGATGCATAGTATGATCCATCTTGAGAGTGTGCGCTTGTGCACAGCTCTTCCTTTCTACCAGCCAGCAAATCCCAAAAAGAGCTGGTCATCCACTCGATAGTCTTTTGTTCTATCAAGGTAAAAGCTCACCGCCCTCTTAGGGTCCAGACGGTGAAGACGCTCTTCCTCCTTGGAAGGGTGACGGGGAGGATAGAAGGTAGGAAGGGTAATGGACTGTCCTAGATGGAAGGGAGTTACCACCTTAGGCAGAAAAGTAGCCCTGGTCCTAAGAACCATTCGTTCAGCATGAATGGTCAAGAATGGGGGCTTTGAGCTAAGAGCTTGAAGCTCACTTACCCTCCTTGCCGAGGTAATTGCGACAAGAAAAACAGTCTTAAAAGACAAAAGTCTCAAAGGATACCTGTGTAAAGGTTCAAATGGAGAACCCATTAAATATGTAAGAACTAGGATCAAGTCCCATTGAGGTACTATAAAAGGAGTAGGAGAAAACTTATTTGTTAAACCCTTTACAAATCTCAATACAACAGGAGATGTAAACAAAGATGGTTGATCCGGTAAACAGATAAAATCCGATAAAGCTGATAAATAACGTTTTACCGTAGCTACAGCAAAACCCTGCTGCGCCAATGAAAGAGCAAATTGAAGTATTTCTGACAACCGAGCTCTCAAAGGATCAACAGAATTCTCTCCACACCAGGATACAAATTTAGATCACCTATAAGAATAGATGGACTTGGTGGAGTCACGCCTGGCCGATAAAATGACATCCGCCACATCATGTGGGAGAGAAACGGAATTCAGGTTGCCCCGTTCAATCTCCAGGCATGAAGGCGTAAGGTCTGGAGGTGGGGGTGTAGAACCTGCCCCTCCATCTGAGAGAGGAGGTCTGCCCTGAGAGGGAGACGGAGCGGAGGGCACGAGGAGAGGTGGAGAAGATATGTGTACCACACCCTTCTTGGCCAATCCGGGGCGATCAATATAACTTGGGCCCGGTCTTGACGTATCTTCCTTAGAACCCGAGGAATCAAGGGTATGGGAGGAAACGCTTAGAAGGAGTTGAGAGTCCCAACTCAACTGAAACGCGTCTCCCAAGGCTCCCTGCATCGGATACTGGAGGCTGCAGAATGACGGGCAGTGAGCATTCTCATGAGTGGCAAACAGGTCCACCTGAGGAGTTCCCCACGTCCGAAAAACATGATGAACTACCTACGGATGAAGCCTCCACTCGTGGTCGGCTGAGAACTGCCGACTGAGATTGTCTGCACGAACGTTCAGTACTCCGGCCAGATGATTTGCCACTAGACAAATCTGATGTACCTGAACCCACGACCAGAGGCGCATAGCCTCTCTGCAGGGACACTGCGACCCCACTCCTCCCTGTTTGTTGACATACCACATCGCGGTGGTGTTGTCCGTCAGGATTTGAACCGACCGACAGCGAAGGGAGGGGAGGGGAGGAAGGACTAGAGTGCCAGACGTATTGCCTGCAATTCCAAAAGGTTGATGTGAAGAAACCTTTCCTCTGGAGACCAAAGACCCTTGACCTCCAGATCCCCCAGATGAGCACCCCACCCTAGAGTGGATGCATCCGTTATCACTGTGGCCACCGAAGGAGGAGTTTGAAAAGGCTTTCCTTGAGACAGATTGCCTTCCACTCCCCACCAAGACAGATCCGCTGCAGCTTCTCTGGAGATCCTCACTGACTCCCTGACATCCTCTTGGTGCTGATACCACTGCCTGCGGAGGCACCACTGGAGTGCCCTCATGTGCCAGCGTGCATGGTTGACCAACAGAATGCAAGAAGCCATCAGACCGAGCAAGCGAAGGACCTTCAGGACTGGAACAACCGGTCCATTGCGTAATAAAGGAATCATTTCCTGTATGTCGTGAATCCTTTGAGGTGGATGGAATGCACGACACACAGTTGT
The DNA here is from genome assembly GCF_964263255.1 of Lissotriton vulgaris. NCBI lineage: Eukaryota > Metazoa > Chordata > Amphibia > Caudata > Salamandridae > Lissotriton > Lissotriton vulgaris. The sequence continues at coordinate 86,298 of NW_028251555.1, read as the reverse complement.
ATCCAGGACCGCACCTATGAACAGGTTGCGCTGGGAGGGCACCAGGTGAGATTTGGGTACACTTATCGAAAAACCCAACCTGTGCAACAACTGAGTTGTCTCTTGCAGATGATGCAGCACTACCACCGGAGATTGTGCTTTGATCAGCCAATCGTCCAGATAAGGTAATAGTGGAATCCCTGACCTTCTGAGATGTGCAGCCACCACAGCCATCACCTTGGTGAAGACTCGAGGCGCAGTAGTAAGACCAAACGGTAGAACCGCAAACTGGTAGTGCTGCAATCCCACCGTGAAGCAGAGATACTTCCTGTGCGACTTCAGAATGGGTATATGGAAATAAGCATCCTGAAAGTCGATCGACACCATCTAGTCTTCTTCCATCAGTGTTTGAAGAACCTGCGCAAGGGTGAGCATCTTGAAATTCTCCTGCTTTAGGTAAAAGTTCAAGATCCTGGGATCCAGGATTGGACGAAGTCTGCCATCCTTTTTTGGAATCAAGAAATACCGGGAGTAGCACCCCTGACCCCTTTCCTGCTCCGGAACCACCTCTATCGCACCCTTTTTGAACAGTGCTTTCACTTCTTCCTGAAGGAGCAACAGGTGGTCCTCCGAGCAAAAACCTTAGCGAGGAGGGTAATTTGGGTGAAATTCCCGAAAGAGAAGAGCATTCCCATTCTCTACGAGATTGAGAACCCTAAGATCTGATGTAACCGATTCCCAATCCCATAGAAACGAATATGCTACTTACCAGTATGCATCTGTTCTTGGCATGTAGGGCTGCTGACATTCATATCTGTGCATAGATCGCCCCCTAGTGTTGGGTCCGGATGATTGCACATTGTTGTCCTGGAAGAGTCTTTGAAGTATCACAAGATAGGTGGCTCCTCCCCTGGACTACAGTGCGCATGGGCATCCTCTCCATCCTTAGATTGTTTTTCGCCATTGTGGCAGAGATGGAGTGTAATACAGTGATGATGTCCAAGCTAGATAGTAATTATGAATGCTACAGCTGCTACAGGCGCCGGGGAAGAGGGTGGGCGATATGAATGTCAGCAGCCCTATATGCCAAGAACAGATGCATACTGGTAAGTAGCATATTCGGTTTGAGGCATGTGGGCTGCTGAATTCATATCTGTGCATAGATTACATAGCAGTCCCTCCTGTTAGCGGCGCCTGCCCGTGCTAGCTGCAGCAGTCTGAAAAAGAGTTTTGAGAACAGCCTGTCCTACAGCTGCCTGCTGTTTAGAATGCACATCTACGCAGTAGTGTTTCATAAATGTATGTGTAGTGAACCAAGTGGCTGCCTTACATATCTCTTCTAAAGGAATATTCCCCAGGAAAGCCATGGACACTCCTAACTTACATGTGGAGTGTGCAAGTGGTGGAATGGTTAGTGTGCGTTTAGCCTTAGCATAGCAAATCTGTATACATTTAACGATCCACCGGGCTATCCCTGCTTTGGAAATGGGGTTGCCTTTGTGTTGTGGAGAAAAGGCAACAAAAAGCTGTTTTGTTTTTCTGAAATCCTTTGTTCTGTCTATATAGTACATTAGAGCCCTTTTGACATCTAAGGTGTGTAGGGATCTCTCCGCGACATTTTCTGGATTAGGAAAGAAAACTGGCAGTTCTATGGTCTGGTTCATGTGGAACTGCGAAATCACTTTAGGGATAAATGTAGGGTTGGTGCGTAATACCACCCTATTTGCGTGGACCTCGATGAATGGCTCTTGAATGGTTAGTGCCTGGAGTTCACTAACTCTCCTCAGCGAGGTAATGTCCACTAGGAAAGCAACTTTCCAGGTCAGAAATTGAATCTCACAAGAGTGTAGAGGTTCAAAAGGCGGTCCCATCAATCTGGTGAGGACCACATTCAGGTTCCGGACTGGTGACGGTGGGTGTCTGGGAGGGATCACTCTTTTAAGTCCTTCCAGAAAAGCTTTAATGGCAGGCACTGTGAATAATGAGAGGTGCTGCCTGTTCTGAAGATAGGCTGCTATGGCGGATAAATGTATGCAAATGGAACTGTACGCTAGATTACATCTGTATAAATGCAACAAATAACAGATGATGTTTTGAATAGATGCATCCAGTGGGTTGATGTCATTGTTGGTACAATATATGACAAACCGTTTCCATTTAGCCTCATAGCGTGCTCTGGTTGTGGGCCATCTTGCCTCCTTGATGATATTCATACATTCAGGCGGCAAGTTAAGGTAGCCAAATTCTTGGACTTGAGGAGCCAGATCGCCAGGTTGAGCTGTTGCGGATCTGGATGCTGAATGTCTCCATGGCTCTGCGTCAAAAGCCTGGGTGTGAGGCGTAGCCTTTGATGCGGTACCACAGATAGTTCTAGAAATGTGGTGTACCATGGTTGGCGTGCCCACATTGGAGCAACCAGGATGAGGGTCATCGAGTGTTGCCGTAGTTTGCGTGCCACCAGCGGTATCAAAGGTGCTGGGGGAAAAGCGTACGCAAATTTGCCTGACCAGTTCATCCATATCGCATTGCCCTGCGACTGTGGGTGTGGGAACCTGCTTGCGAAGCTTTGGCATTTTGCGTTTTCCCTTGTGGTGAACAGGTCTATCTGTGGATGACCCCACTGCTGGAAGTACGGTTGGAGTACTGATGGATGTATCTCCCACTCGTGCATTTGGTGGCTGTGTCTGCTGAGCAGATCCGCCATCTGGTTGTCTTTGCCCGGGAGGTGTTCCGCCATCAGGAAGATGTTCCTCTGAATGGCCCACTTCCACATGCTCTGAGCCAGATGAGACAACTGTGGAGAGTGCGTTCCTCCCTGCTTCTGTATGTAGTACATGGCAGTCATGTTGCCGTCCGGATCAACACGACCTTGTTGCACAAGTGTACCTTGAAAGCTTTCATCGCCATGAAGATTGCCATCAGTTCCAGAAGGTTGATGTGCATCTTCTTTTGCTGTGCTGTCCATAGTCCCTGCACTGTGTAGTGGAGTACATGAGCTCCCCATCCCTGGAGGGACGCGTCCGCCGTCAGTACAATTTGTGGAACAGGCTCTTGGAACGGTCGGCCCTTGCAAAGGTTTTGTGGGTTCCACCAATGCAGAGAGTTGAATGCCCAACCGCTCACCAACACTAGGTCTTTTAACTGTCCTTGAGCCTGATTCCACTGACGTGCTAAGCACTCCTGAAGCGGACGCATATGTAGTCTCGCGTGCGGGACTATGAAAATGCCGAAGGCCATCATGCCTATCAACTGCATGAACACCTTCGCTGGAAGCGAGCGTTGAGGTCTGAATTTCTGTATCAGCAATTGCATGCTGTTTATTCTCACTGAATTTGGCTGCCAGAGTGTCTATTGTCGCACCCAGGTACTGTCGCACGTGGGCGGGCTGAAGGTGTGACTTCGGATAATTCAGTGAGAATCCCAGACTGTGAAGAAGATGAATGGTGTGGGACATGTGGCTGGCACACTGTTGGGCTGACTTTGCTTGAATAAGCCAGTCGTCCAGATAAGGGTAGACACATGTATGTGCTGTCTCCTGAGGTGTGCTGCTACTGTTGCCAGGCACTTTGTGAACACCCTGGGTGCTGTCGTTACTCCGAAAGGGAGGACTTTGAACTGATAATGTTGATGTTGAATAGTGAACCTGAGATACTGTCTGTGTGATGGGTGTATGGGTATATGGAAATACGCATCTTTTAGATCCAGCATTGCGAGGAAGTCTCCCTGACTGAGTAACGGCAGAACCTGTTGCAAGGTGAGCATATGAAAATGTTCTGACAGAATGTAACTGTTTAGAGGCCTGAGGTCCAGTATAGGTCTGAGAGACCCGTCCTTTTTGGGTATTAGAAAGTAGAGAGAGTACACCCCTGATCGTTGGTCTTCTACAGGCACAAGCTCTATGGCCCCTTTTTGCAGCATGCTGACGACCTCCTGCTGCAATAAGTGTAAGTGCTCTGCGGACATAGGACGGTGTCTTGGTGGGATGTTGGGTGGAGTGGACGTTAATTCCAGACAATACCCGTACTGTACAATGTCTCTCACCCACCTGTCTGTGGTGATGGACTTCCAGATCGGCAGGAACTGTTGTAGTCTCCCCCAGACAGGTGTTATATGGTCGGGGGGCAGTGACAGGGCGTCACTGTTTGGTATTGGCAGAGGATCTGGAACTGTTGTTTCCTCTGCCTTTGATGTTGTTTCACCGATATCCACCCCGGTTGTTCTTATTGTAGGTGGATTGTGTACCTCCCTTATTGTATTGTGTCTGTTGTGTTGACTGGCCTCTTGAGGGGCCTCTAGTACTGGAGCGACGAAAGGAGCCACCCCGAAACTGCTGTGACTGCAGAGCCCCCATAGACTTTGCAGTCTCTGTGTCCTTTTTAAGTTTCTCACGGGTGGTGTCAACCTCAGGTCCGAATAAGAAGTCTGGGTTAACTGGCTGATTGAGGATAGAAGTTTGAATTTCAGGTTTGAATCCTGAAATCCTCAACCAGGCATGTCGTTGTAGCATAACACTAGTGTTGATGGCCCTGGCTGCAGTGTCAGCTGCGTCTAGAGCGCACTTAATAGAAGCCTTGGTTATGAGTTTCCCCTCCTGGATGAGTAGCTCTGCCCCCTCCTTGTACTGATCAGGTAGGTGTTGCAATAGTGTCTCAAGGGTATCATAATGTGCCCTGTCATATCTGGCCAAGAGCGCCTGAGTGTTGGCAATGCGCCAGATGATAGCCGCCTGCGCAGCTACTCTTTTTCCTGAAGTTTCCATAACCTTTGACTCTTTGTCAGGAGTAGGAGCATCACCTGTAGTCTGGGAGTTTGCTCTCTTACGTGCATTAGAAACAACCAATGAATCCAATGGCAACTGTCCCCTTATATAAGGAGGGTCCACAGGGGCCGGCCTTTATTTCTTCTCAATCCTTGGGTTTAACACCCTGGCCCTAGTGGTATCTTTAAAAATGTCAGCAGTATTCTTGAGGACACCTTTGAGCATGGGTAGGGTTTTGACTGCCCTTTCTGAAGTTGAAAAAGTGTCGACCAGAAAGGCTTCGTCCACAGGGTCAGCATGTAGCTCGACGTCATGATTACTGGCTGCCCTCTCAATAAGGGCGTTAAAAGCAGTTGTGTCCTCAGTAGGAGACGTTTTCACACTGTACACATAAGTGTCCGGGCCAGTTTGCGGATCCCTTGAGTCAGCAGGGTCCGTCCATTGTTGGTCTTGATCACCAGGATCAGTGTCCACATGATAGAGGTCATCCTCATTGTCATTATCCCCTGTCTCCACATCCGAGTATGTTGGGGAAAAATTTTGAGGTTCCTGTCCAAAGTGATGGAGGGGTTCCACAAGTTGTAGAAAGTCTCTTTTTCTTCAAGGGAATCCTATATGATTCCATGGGAGTCTCTGGCATTAACTTTCCTTTGTATATAGACAGTCTCCCAGTTTCCGAGTCGATGAATTGTCTCGGCTCTTGGTCTTCAGGCTCTTCCGCAGCCTTCATTTCCGTCGACACAAATTTAGTGGCGCCGATAGATTGTTTCGGCTCGAACATCTTCGGACGCACCGAGGGTGGTAACGCAAACTTCAATCAATCAATCAATCATAACACTTGTATAGCGCACTACTCACCCGGCAGGGTCTCAAGGCGCTTGGGGGAGAGGGGCCGTTACTGCTCAAACAGCCAGGTCTTGAGTTGTCTCCTGAAGGCGAGATGGTCCTGGGTCAGCCGAAGGTGGATGGGGAGGGAGTTCCAGGTCTTGGCCGCCATGTAGGAGAAGGATCTGCCTCCGGCGGTGGCTCTTTGGATGCGTGGCACGGCGGCGAGGGCGAGGCTAGTAGATCGTAGCTGGTGGGTGGGCGTGTAGAATGTCAGGCGGTCGTTGAGGTACTTGGGTCCCAGGTCGTGGAGAGACTTGTGTGTGTGGGTGAGGAGCCGGAACGTGATCCTCTTGTTGATGGGGAGCCAGTGCAGGTCCCTCAGGTGGCCGGAGATGTGGCTGCGTCGGGGGATGTCCAGGATGAGTCGAGCGGAGGCGTTCTGGATGCGTTGGAGTCTTTTCTGTAGCTTGGCTGTGGTTCCGGTGTAGAGGGTGTTCCCGTAGTCCAGTCGGCTGGTGACAAGTGCCTGGGTGACCGTCTTCCTGGTTTCGGTCGGGATCCATCGGAAGATCTTGCGGAGCATGCGAAGGGTGAGAAAGCATGATGAGGAGACGGCATTGACTTGTCTGGTCATCGTGAGGGAGGAGTCCAGGATGAAGCCCAGGTTGCGTGCGTGGTCTGTTGGTTTGGGTGCGCTGCCCAAGGCGGGGGGCCACCAGGATTCGTCCCAGGCGGAGGGCGATGGTCCCAGGATGAGGACTTCCGTCTTGTCCGAGTTCAGTTTCAGGCGGCTGTTCTTCATCCACTCGGCGACGTCTTTCATCCCTTCGTGTAGGCTGGTTCTGGCGGTGTCGGGGTCTCTGGTGAGGGAGAGGATCAGCTGGGTGTCGTCGGCGTAGGTGATGATGTTGAGCTTGTGTTGGCGTGCGATGGTTGCAAGAGGTCTCATGTAGATGTTGAAGAGGGTGGGGCTGAGTGATGATCCTTGCGGAACGCCGCAGATGTCTTCGGTGGCCTCGGATCGAAACGGGGGAGGCGGACTCTCAGTGTTCTTCCGGCGAGGAATGAGGTGATCCACTCCAGTGCCTTCTCTTGGATGCCGATGTTGTTGAGGCGTTGAGCTAGGGTGTGGTGGCAGACCGTGTCAAACGCTGCAGAGAGGTCCAGGAGGATGAGTGCCACTGTTTCCCCGTTGTCGAGCAGGGCTCGGATGTCGTCGGTGGCTGCGATGAGGGCGGTCTCGGTGCTGTGGTTGGCTCTGAAACCGGACTGTGAGGGGTTGAGGGATCCGTTCGTCTCTAGGAAGGCAGCAAGCTGTCTGTTGACGATCTTCTCGATGACTTTGGCAGGAAAAGGGAGGAGCGAGATGGGGCGGAAGTTCTTGAGGTCGGTGGGGTCCGCTGTTGGTTTCTTCAGTAGGGCGCTGATCTCGGCCTGCTTCCAGCTCTCCGGGAAGGTGGCGATGTTGAGGGCGGTGTTGATGATGTTCCGGAGTTGGGGTGCGATGGTGGAGTCGGCCTTGTTGAAGACGTGGTGGGGGCAGGGGTCGGTCGGAGATCCGGAGCGGATGGTGTTCATCGTGCGGGCTGTGTCTTCGGTGGTCACCGTGGTCCAGCTGCGGAGGGTGGCGGTGGGGGGCGTTGGTTCTCCGGTTGGGTGCGTGGATGGTGCGCCGAAGCTGTTGTGGATGTCGGCGATCTTGCGGTGGAAGAACGAGGCGAGAGAGTTGCAGAGATCTTGTGAAGGAGAGATGTCGCTGGTGCCGGTGCTGGGGTTGGAGAACTCCTTGACGATGCTGAAGAGTTCCTTGCTGTCGTGGGCGTTGTTGTCCAGTCGTTCCTTCAGTGATTTCTTCTTGGTGGTGCGGATAAGCTGGTGGTGCTTGCGGGTGGCGTGTTTGAGGGCGGTCATGTTGTCAGTGGTCCGGTCGAGGAGCCAGGCTTTCTCGAGGGTGCGGCAGGTCTTCTTGGAGTCCTTGAGTTCGTCGGTGAACCAGGAGGCCTTCTTGCTTCTGGGTCTGCTGGGAAGGTTCTTCAGTGGTTGATAGGTGTCGACGCGGTCTGAACTTGTCCGACCAGCTTCGGCGTCGGGGCCTTCTTCGGTCCGACCGATGTAGCCTTAGCCTTGATGCGTTGGAGCGACTCCGATACTTCTTTGGCTATGAACGGACTGGGTCTTGTTGACTGGACAGGGTCCTTGGAACCAGTCTTCGACTTGTCCGTAGGCTTCGACCGAGGATCGATCCCGTCTTTCGGTTCGAGCCGTTTGTGCGAATCGACACCCTTCGGAGTCGGCTTCGATGGGTCGACGGCCTTGACCTTGGTCTTTGGCGCCCCAACCATTGGCTCGACGACCTTCTTGAGTTTTCCGGCGTCGACGGCCATTTTCCTTTTCTTCGGCTCCGAGGGGCTTGAGGCCTTGGAGCCGACGAGAGGCACAAGCACTTTCGGTTTCTGCAAGGATGCTATCTGTTACGATTTCTTTGTCTCGACCGATGGCGGTTTAGAAACCGCAGGCTCTTTAGAAATGTTCGAAGCCGGGCCTTTATGCGGGGCTGTAGAACGAGATTTTGGATCTTGGGTAAGGCCTAGTGGCGATCCCTCGACCTGAGCCTTATTGAGTGCGATATCTTCGGCCCCCGTTTAGCCAGGTTGGCCTAGCTCTTCGCCTGAGCTATCTTCTACGGCCCCAAGAGCCTCCACGTCGTCTCCTACCTCATCGATGACGTTTTCATCTTGTACCTCCTCGTCTTCGGCGTCATACTCGGAGTCATGGCCCGAAGCCGAATCGGAGCAGTGTTCCTGATCCTCCAGGCAACGACCTCCTCGTCTTCGGTCCAGAAGATGTTGACGGGAACAGGCGCTGACTTCTTCAACTCCAATCGAGCCGCGCATCGAATCGTGAGGGTTTTCTTCAACCTGAACCGGGCACAGGCCATACAGTTGTCTTCGTTATGGTCTGGGGACAGGCACTTGTTGCAAACCGGGTGGACATTGATGTGCGGGTATTTTGCATTGCAAAGGGGACACCGCTTGAATGGACTTCTTTCCATTTCAGATCTAAGATCGGGTAGAGTGTGGAAAGAAAAAAACCTGTTGAGTCCTCGATGTCTTCTAGAAGCAAAAGCACTGATACCGAAAGAAACGATACCGACGCTATCGAAAGCCTTTTTGCTTTGTAGAAAGTTTTCCTAACTTGAGCTAAGATAGTAACATCCGAACCCAATGGCGGAAAAAAACAATCTGAGGATGGAGAGGATGCCCATACGCACTGTAGTCCAGGGGAGGAGCTACCTATCTCGTGATACTTCGAAGTCTCTTCCAGGACAACAATGTGCAATCATCCAGACCCAACACTAGGCGGCGATCTATGCACAGATATGAATTCAGCAGCCCACATGCCTCGAACATAAGTAAGCCGACTCACCACAGGACCCGCATGATCCGGAATGGCGGATCTAGGGCTGCTTTTCTGTTGTTTGTGGGGGGTGGGTAGAAGAGGAGGAAGTGGAGGAGGAGGAGGCTTGACGTCCACGAGAACGACCCCTTTGTCTGCCTCTGTAGGACCTGTACAAGGGATTCTGTTGCTGCTGGGTCTGCTTAAAGGTACGAAAAGTAGACCTTCCAAAACCCTTGTACCTTTTGGATACAGAGCCTCTAGTCTGCAAACCCAAAGATCTTGCTGTCGCTCGGCAAAGCAGCATCAGCTTTCTTTCCGAAAAGGCCTGTGCCATCAAAAGGCAAATCCATCAGAGCAGCCTAAACATCAGCAGAAAACTCTGAAGTCTTTAGCGAAGCAGCTCTTCTGGTGGCGGTCGAAGACGCCATGATCCTAGCCACTGAATCTGCTGTGTCCATACCACTTTGTATGACCTGCCGAGCTGCAGCCTGCGTGTCAGATATCGCTTCACTAAAGTTCTTTCTATCCTCCTCAGGAAGCTTAGGAGATAGCTGTTTCACTGTATCCATCAAAGCATGGACATATCTGCCTAGCAAACAAGTAGCATTAGTCGACTATGGCCATACTGCCAGACGAAAACACCTTCGCATTCTGATCTTGCTTCTTAGAGTCTTCATCTCCAGGAACCTGGGGAAAAGAACCTGCAGATCTTTTCGAGCAAGCAGCCTGAACCACCAAACCATCTGGGAAAGGATGGGTGGACAAGAATTCAGGATCTCCAGGCGCCACTCTATAGCGCCTTGCAACGGTCTTTGACACTGCAGGAGCAGTAAATGGTCTATTCCATACCTCCAATATGGGATCAGTAAGAGCCTCAGTAAATGGAAGAGTTGGCTCAACCACCGAGGATGGAGAATGGAGAACTTCAGTAAGGATGTTCGACTTGTACTCCACAGATGGCAGTCAAATTCAAGAGCTCCGCAGCCTTCTTAATTACCACATGGTAAGGCGTCACATCCTTAGAAGGTGCATCAGATACCGTGGGCAACTCCCATTCTGGTGAGAGTTCCAGACCACTTGCATCATGCAACTCTTCAAAATAATCCTCCTGATCCCGAAGCTCGCCTTCTTCGATCTCAGCCTCTCCATAACTTCTTTCCTCCATAAGGCGCTGTGCTCTACTCCTCGACCACTCTATTCGAACCGACGTCGTCGGATCCGGTAACGACTCCGATGGCGCCGGAACCGGCGTCGATTGAGGAGCCAGAGCCGCCTTCGAATGAGAAGCTGGAGCCGGCATCGAACTTCGATTCGGATCTCGAGGTCGCTCCGGAGCCGGTGAAGCCGTGAACGGAGTTGATGACCTCGGCGGCGCCAGGAGATGCCATGGAGGAGTTGGCGTCTGCATAAACAGCAGGAAAGGAGCAGGAGCATATGCTTGTGGCACACCTAGATTGTAAGCCAATGGACCCATGGGACCAACAGGTGCACCAGAGGGGAACATTGCTCTCGCATATACGCCATACATGGCGTTCAGAAAATGCGATGGGTCCTGACCAGGACCAGGAAATTGAGGGTACAAACCTACCAGCTGCTCCTGAGGAGGCTGCACCGGATTAGACTCCTCTTGTTCCTTCTGTTCCTCGGGATGTACCGGAGTCGTCGAGCCCTGAGGAACTTCCTCTTCTCCATCATGCACCGAAGACTGATACGGATCCGGAGACGGATTTGATACCGGAATCGGAGTAGTCTCCCGAGACTGTAAAGGCGTGGCCTCACCTTCAGGATTACGAAATTGAGAAAAAGAAATCATGTCCTTACGATATCTCCGAGTAGATGACTTCTTTTTCGAGTCCGACTCCCTGCTGGAATGGTGCCTCGAGCTGTGCTTCTTCCTCTTATGCTTATTTTTAGATGAACCAGAAGCATGACCCAAAGCAGACTTCGAAGCCGACCTCGATCGGGATCTCGACCTCGACGTCGACTTCGGCTTCGACTGTCTTGATCTTGACCTCTAACTCCTCTTGGTTTCTTTACCCTTTATTTTAGCAACAAGAAGCTTCGCCTCACGTTCCCGAAGAGCCTTTGGATTCATTTTTAAACAGGATAGGCAACCCTTGACGTCGTGACCCAAAGCCAGACACCATAGACAGTCACCATGAGGATCAGTAATGGACATCATCCTCCCATATGAATCACATGGTTTATATCCTGTCTTCTTCGATGACATCTTGACGGAAGACAGCTACACCAAAAAGATACAGAAGTCCACAAAAGTAACAAAGTTACTATCCGTACAACAGAAGATCCCAAGAAACCGTTAGCGCCGACGACGCGGAAAAAAGGGAACTGAAGTCATCACGCTGACGTAGGCCTAATAAGGAGTCAGTGACGTCAGTCGGAGTCACGCGCGATGCAGTGCTCCAGTGACGCTGTCCACGCCGGCGTGCTACAAAAGAATTTTCCGAACGTTGCTGACGCAGGGGGATATTCACAAGGTGAGAAATCCACTGGCAGATGTATCCATCAGAATTCTGTAATATTTGTCGTGAAAGGTTGAGCCCCAGAGTGGATGCCCTAATCTTCTTTCGTGTGTGTGCTCTAATGAAACAACTAAGTGTGTGTGGCGTATTTGTATAGCGCGAACAGTGACCCGGAGGCATCCCGGCGCTTGTACTCCTACCACAAGGGAACCCCTCCTGGCTTTTCCTTGTGGGGTGTCCACTCCTGGGCATCCCATGGTGAAACCAGGCATCCCTTGTGTATCAGGGGGCCTTTGTGGAGACTAAGCAAGCTATTGCCCAGAGTTGCAGCGTGGGACCCATGCTTAGAATCGGCACTGAGGCGAGAATATCCGGTCAGAGGAATTTAAGCCCAAAACCCGCCGAGGCGGGAATCGAACCCTGGTCCCTGGCCAGCGTTCTGCATCAAGGTCTGCCACTCTAAGCATTGAGCCACACTTCTCCACTAGTAACTAAGAAACTCCCCCACCCATCTTTCACGACGGACTCTGAACAGCTTGCCTCCCCAACTCTGTAGAGCACCTGTCTCCCCCACCCACTCTGTTATCAGAGGACTAAGGCTCGGCTTCCAAGCCCCCTACCAATCCCCAAAGTCAATAGAGTAAGTTGTACCAAATTTGTAGGAGCTTGCAGTTGGATTCAACAAACAATACCAATGGAGCTTCCAGAATCCAGATGCTCCTTGTTATGCATTCTCATTGAGTCATAGTCTAGTTCAGCAAGTATTCATCTAGTCACAACCAGATGTCTCAGTTTCTCTGCTTCTCAGCTATTCCCCAAGGTCTTGCTTAGACTGCAGTAAGGGGCCCGGTGGCTCATTATTCCCCCTCTTGCACAGCATCTTGTGTTTGGAGCTCCCGGTCGGTTTGTTTAGTTGATTTTATCGCTCATTTTTCTCTATTTGAGGTCAGAATGGAGTTCCCCCTTTGTCGCCATCCATCCAGCCAGTCCCATCCTTCATCGGGATGAGCGAGGAACTAAGCCTTCCACTCGCAGTTTGGCTGGAAAAAGCATTGAGTACTTTACTTCCCTTTCCTGCAGTGCCTTTCTGACTTGCACGAAGCTTCTTTATTTAAAGTTTTGTATAGCGCAAACATGACCCAGATGGGTATCAGAGCGCTTCACATACGGTTTAGGTAGACAAAGGAACAACTAGGGGAGAGAAATCAGGGTTTTGAGAAGGGTTCAGTTGAGGGAGTTGATGTCTTCGGTTGGAGGAAATTTTCATGTAGAGTTAGGTGTCGTCCGCATATATGTGATATTAGATGTTGAAGGCTTTAAAAATTACAGTCAGTGCTTCCAGGAAAAAGTTGAAGAACGAGGATCCTTGGGGGACACCAAGTGTGCATGGTCTCGGGTTGGAGAGAGACTGTTTGGATTTGACTGTATCTGGTGTTGAGGAAAGAGGAAAACCCTTAAAGGACCGTGTCTGAGAGCCCTATCCTGCGTTCCAGGAGGAAGAGTAGATTGGCATTTGACACTGTCAAACATGACAATGAGAGATCGAGTATAATTAAGAGGCAGGCTTCATTTTGGTCAAGTAAAGTAAGAGCGTCGTCCACAATGTGAGTGATTGCCGTTTCTGTGCTGTGGCCAATGAGGAAGCCCAATTGGAAGGCTGAGAAGCTGGAATTGCTCAATGTGTTTGCGTAGATGTTCATGAACACATTTCTCCGGAAGTTTTGCCACCGTGGGTTTGTTTGTGATTGGGCAGTAGTTGTTCAGGTTAACAATGTCAGCCGAGGGTTTTTTGAGAATAGGGAGTACTAGGCCCGCCTTCAAGTAGTCCGGGATCTCATCTTGAAGAAATGAAGCGTTGATGATTTTAGACCAGAGTGGAGCTAGTGAGCCAATTATTTCTTTAAAGAAGTTGGGGAGAGGGGGTCATTGAAGTGATTTGAGGGTTTAAGGGTCTAGAGAGTATTGAGGATGGTAATGTCATTGAGGGGAGTGAATGGAATTCATGAAGCCTTGCTTCTGAGTGAGAGATCAAGAGGTGAGGGCAGGGGGTGTGGAGACAGAGGTGTTAGGAGAAGGCAAGAGAGTGAGTGCAGCAGACTAACTTAGGTCTGATTCGATTTTTTCCATTTTTTCAATGAAGAATTCGGCAACCGCACCGCGGTTTGATTGCAGGCGAGAGGGGTGCTGAGATTGGGTAATAGTGTTGTTGGATTGTGATTTGATGAGCTCAAAAAGTCGTTTCGGGAGAATTTTGGCTTTGTCAAGTTGGTATTTGAAGAAGTTGTCTTTCGCCGTTCTAATAGAGTTTTTATAAGATCCGTGGAGGCAGAGGATTTCCACTTGCGTTCAGCTAGTCTAAGACTGCATCTGTCAGCATTTAGACTGTTATTGAACCATGGTTTGGAGTCCTTTATGGGAATTCCTTTTAGTTGAAGTAGGGCTGTATCATTCAAGGCAGATAGCATGGTGTTATAGTGCTCGGTGAGGTGGTGAAAGTCAGTCATGTTAGAAGGGGGCGGAAGGGAGAGATTGCATCACTGTATGAGCTCACTAACGCTTGTGTTATGGAGCTATCTTTTCCAGTATTTTAGTTTCAGTGGTTGAGCAGAATTGTGGTTCAGGTTTCAAGTATCAGAAAGTTGATAAAATGATGGTCAGACCTGTCACAGGGGAGAATGGATTTGAGATAAATGAGTTGGGGTTGGCAATGATGAGATCCAGTGTTGAGCCTAAGTTGTGAGTGGGGCTGTAAAGAATTGGGTCAGAGATAGGTCGGTTAGGACGTTTTTGAGGGATGTAACCGACTGATCGTGCGGGTCATTCCAGTGGAGATTGAAGTCACCAAGAAAGAACGGGGGGGCCCAGGTTGAAGGAGATGGTTTCCATACCTTGTTAGATTAGATGGAGATTATCACTTGGGGGGTGGTAGAAGATGTGAAGGCTGAATAATGGTCTGTGTGTGCTAGTGATATCTATGCATAGGTATTCACAAGAGGAGAGAATAGCTGAGTGGGACCGTTTTGCTGTGAGAGAGTTGCGGAAGATACAGGCTATGCCGCCTCCCAATTTCTTAACCTCATCACTGCGGCGCAAATTCCGCCACAGTGCTGAGCATTCCGATCAGGCGCGTGGTCTTGACGGCTCCCGGCCGTCATCAGTACACGCCCACCGTGACTCATGACGGCCAGGAGCAGTCATCCGCGTCGAAGAGGTTAACTCGGTCACGTCTGATAATGTTGTGACTAGTAGGTCAAGGATAGGGCCAGAGGAGACAGTGAGCCAAGTTTGTGAGGATAAGGAGGCCCAGATGTTTTCACAATATTATATTCATCAATGATGCACTCTTGAATATTTTCAACTCTACACAATAATTTGATGTTTCAAATCTTGGACTCCAAAGGTCATTTATTGCGGTTTTCGATGTTCAGAACAGCGCGGCTAGGCTCGCACTGGACCTTCCACCAAGAACCCCGTCTGCCCCCTGTTTGAATCAACTACACTGGTTACCAGTTAACAGACACATAAAGTTCAAGGTCTGCTGCCTAGTCCACAAATCTTTAAACGGACAAGGACCAGCATATATCAGAGATAAACTGCACTGATACAGCCCAACGAGAAATCTTCGCTCCTCCAACCAGCTACTGTTAAAGACGCCTAGAGTCCGCACAGTGAGGAACGGTGATAGATGCTTTTCAAAAATTGGTCCTTCCATCTGGAATTCACTTCCCCTAGATCTGAGAGCAGAACCCAATTTGACTATCTTCCGTAAGAACTTAAAAACTCTGCTCTTCAAACCTTAGTCAACCACCTTCCATTCCTATTGGTTCTGTTTTATCCATCTGTCAGCGCTATGAGACCTAACGGGTGAGCTATGCGCGATACAAAAACAAATACAAATACAAATACAAATACATATTCTTCCCAGTAGCCAACACGTGTTTCGTCAAATGTATAGACTTTATAAGGGCTTTAAGTTTCTCTTTGTAATCCATATAAAGCACAGCAGTGCTATATAGGGGAGGCCAATAATCCACCCTAATCCCTTACTCAGAACCGTATGTTAATGTTCAATGGCAGTAACTTCCAAAAGAGGAGTGCTCTGTAAGCAGAACGCTGATATACACACAGAGCACTCCCTGTGCAACAACGAACACCAAAAGGTGACACATACGGACCTGGCATGATTAACTATATAACTCACTACACTACCTACTTTCAGCAGAATACAGACCAGTCTACTTCTGGTCTCTAATTTGGACTATCGTGATTTTGGAAATTACTGCCATGTCAATGAATCATGCTTTTTTTTTAATGCAATTGTAACCTTTCCACTGAAAGCCCCCAAGCAGTGCCACACTTTTCCTACTTTCCTCAGCTTCTTCATAATGTTTAAGCACTCCTTATCATACCAGGGCTGTTTTGAGAGCCCATAGGGCTTATCCTTTTTGGCCTCATAATTGGTCAAATTTTTCACTAACTCTGCAATGGTGTCAGAGTACCAATCCAAAATGTTGAGGCCCACTTCCCACCGAGCTTCAGATCACCGACACTTGGTATTGCGTTGGTAGGGACATTCATCTTTCATCAATTCATTATTATTATTATGTTTGCACCTGTAAAGCGCGCTGCTACCCGGAGGTTTCCTGGCGCTGTGCAACGCTGGGGAACCCGTCCTGGCTTTCCCTGTGGGATGGTCCCTGCTGGGAGTCCCCAGGGTGGAGCCAGGCATCCCCGGCGTTGGGGGGGGGGCCGTTGTGGAGATTAGGCAAGCTAATGCCCAGAGTTGCCGAGTGTGACCCCAGATTAGAGTAGGCACCGAAGCGAGAATGTTCGAGTCCGCTGACCCAAGTCCACGACCCTGCCGCGTCGGGAATCAAACCCTGGTCCCGGCCGACTTCTGCTCCCGGGTCTGCCGCCTCTAACTGGTGAGCCACACCACTCCACATGTAGAAAATCATTTTGGAAAAGATACTTCCATGGGAATCACCCACTCCTTTTGGTTTGTAAACGCAAGTAAAGACATTCTTAAGTCCCAGTGGTCACTGCCCCTAATTATTAATACCTCAATGTAGGAAGGTGGACATCTGACTATGGTTACCCCCAAACTTTTTGCCTGGTGTTTAGCTAGTTTTTTGACATAGTTGGCCAGGGATCCTGCTATTCAGGGCCCCAGGCGGATTGCTCTCTCCTTAAAATGGACTCCATGTACCTTAGGTGCATACACAATTGGAACTGGTTCACCTTATAGGCCCCTGTAACAGTGTACCATAGGTACCCAGGGCATAGGTGTAGCCAAGGCCTACCAGGGGCTGCAACATGTATTGTTCCACCCCTGGCCTGGCCTCCATATTTTGACACAACTGGCTGATCACTCAGCTGGGGTAAGTTGGTGTAATCACCTCTTACTTAGATATAGTATCCCTATATCTAACCTTAACTGGACACATATGTTCCTATCAGCCTCTCCTATGGAAGGCCTCATCAATCCTGGAGGCAGAGTGCGTGGAAATATGTGAGATGGTGCTCTAGCATGAGCTGAGCCTGTCTGCAGCTGTCGGGAACCACTCCCTTAGCTGTTCCGGGATATTGTCATACCATATACTCTTAAGTGCATTATAATCATCGCGGTTATATGCTAACTTTGGTTTGGCTTTATCAAAACATGTCGAGTAAGGTGTCATACGATTTGGAATACTATCCCCGCGACAGTTCTGTCGACGGGGATAGCATTCCACCCTTCTAGAGGGACACGACATGTACATAGCCTTAACCCCGGTTAAAGTTAACCAGAGCCTCAGCATCACAAAATGGATGCTGCCACCACTGACACAAGTCTGACCTCCTGCTGCTGGGAGTCCTTCCAGCAAGGGAGGCTTGGACAAAGGGTTTGCTGCCTTGGGAGGTGCGAGCACCACCCCAGACAGGATTTTGTGTATTGGGTAGGACAGGGCTGAATAGATTGAGACATGCCCGGGGCACACAAGGTGTCCCCGTGCATAAGCCAGTCCAAACCGGTGCTGGGACTTTCCAGACCCAGGCCTGGCGAGGAGCTGGACAAAGGAAAGGGGGTGTAACCGCCCCCCTTCCTGGTCCCACCCAGAGGAGGGACCTAGCAGGTGATCCACCCCTCAGATTGGGAATAAGAGTGGGAGCAGTGCCATAGCACCTCAGATCATCCTGAATCAACTTTAAACTAAGAAGACGACTGGACTTCGACATTCTGATGAATAGAAGACTGAAGAGCATCTACTTTGTGGCCTAGGAGGGGCCACCCTGTGAACACAGGCACCATCCAGCAACTCGACATCTGCTTTGCCGCCGCCTCCCGCCGGATCCCGAGTGCAGAGCCTGACAAGACCCAGATTCCCAGACTTCTCACAGCCCGATCCACAGTCCCTGCAAAGAAGGGACCCGTGGAGGCACTGAGAGACGTGGGACCGGACATCTTGGAAGACCCCCGAGACGCTGACTGCGCAGCACCCGAGGCACCCTCGACTCTGTGCTTTGGGGTTCGAGAAGCCCCACAACCGAGCAGCATTTGCACCAAAGATCAGCCGTCCAGCATGTCCACGATCTGCGTGGGGCCCTTTTGCTTTGTGCCACTCGACGCGCCATCCCGGCCACTAGCCACGTGGACAGCGGCCATCTTGGCGACGAAACCGACGAACTACACTGCGGGTCTGGTTGCTCCAGACTTGCCCTCACTCCTGTAAAGGGGAGCACCCGCTCTGACCTTGCTGGTCCGAGTGATAAGCCTTTTTCAACTCCTGCGTGGCTTGCATTAGCCAAGGCCTGTTTACTCCAATCAAGTTGCCGACACCGCCAACAGCGAGAAGCCTGCGTGGGACAGCTCGTGACCGACTCCTGGACGTCCTCGACCCCCGGTGTCCACGTGGCTGCAGAGAGAAGCTACACCTCAACGCCCGTTTGCACCCGACATCGCCTGGTTCCAATCTGGTTCCACGGTAGTGACTGGCTAGTGACTTTGAACATTGTCCCCTCTGCTTTCAGGTCTTCACAACTTCAGATCCACCCTTGGATCCACCGGAACTCTTCACATCGAGCCGCCTGCAGCATCTTCAGCTCCAAACACCATCGACCAGCGTGACGAAACCCGACACTACTTCGACCCTATGCACCCGCTTCCTGTGGGTGAGGTAACTCAGCAACGCCGGTGTTCCCACTTTGGTACACACCTCTAGGGCCTGTGTCTCAAGTTTCAGCTTTCTAGGTCACTCGGAAGGTTCCTAACTTTCTAACTGTTACGCACCATAGACTTTGCATTGGTGAGTGCGTGCACTTTCCGCACTGCACCCGAGTCCCGCGGGCCTTTCCCGACTTAGTCACGGCTAGTCCCGAACAGCTCCAGCGATTCCCAAGGCCCTAGGCCTGTTTCCTTTTAGATTGGTATCTTGTATACCACTTTCTTAGTATATGGTTTAGGTGGCCCCTAGGGCTCATCCATATTGTGCAACTTTTGTGTATTTTAAACGGTGTTTTGTTCAACGCTTGTGCTTCTGCGCTCATAAAGAGTACAGGGGATATTTGTAGTTAATAAATATATATATATTTTCAATATATATCTGTGTGGTGTCCTTTCATCTGGTATTCATGGGGGTTGTGTATGGTAATACAGCTGGCTTCACATGCCTTTCAGAGTTTAGCCTAAGACTGCTTTGTCCACGTTACCACTAGGATAACTGGTCTATAAGGTTGACTTACAACCAATCATCATAAGGGTTGCTTGGCATGGTACAGGGTGATCACTAGAATTAGTGAGCATCACATACCAGGCCAAATTCTCACACTCAAGAGTTGTACAGATGTCAAAAAACCATGCCTGTATAAACATATAATCAATTGGGCAGCTCTGATTGCCATGCACAAACATTTGGGCTGCTGGCAAATCCTCCCAAAACCGCCCATTTAGGCTTACAAATCCTAACTCTAAGAGATTTTATTAGTTGCAGATCATACTTTGACTGGGTGCACTCTAGGAAAATTGCATTGGGAATTCCATAACTTTCAAGCATGTCGCTGCCACTGACCTCTACCTTACTGGGGCTAGCCGGTGAATAACATCTCCTAATAAAAGGACCGAGGGAGCCCCCGGAAACTCTGTCAAAGCCATCAAGCCCCTCTGGAATATACTCAAGATTTGCATTTAGGTCTCACATTGATTTACATAAACGTCAGCAATTATTAAGCTATTGAGATGGTGGCACCCTTCGTACAGGTCCAGGAAGCACGCCAGGAGCCAGTCACTACTTGTCTGTATAACTCTTGCTCCTCTGCTACATTTTAGTGATACCAATGTCATCAGCCCACCTTTTGAGTGCCCAGGCCCCACTTTTATTCACCTTTTTACAAATTCCTGCCAACCAGGTCTCCTGAAAACAAATTAGATTTGAGTAAATCTGTAGTCCTATTTAGGTTATCCGACCCATGCACATTCCAAGAAAAATCATGCACGCTGGCGGGTGCTGAAACTACCTATTACACTTGCACCCCCACTCCCCGCCCACGAGGGGACACTCTCCCTATCAACACTAGACGTGAAAATCTATTCCGAAGAGGAATTGAATCTACCACTCCTTCTCTTGAGTGGGTCGGAATAGTTTCCTCATGGGTACCACGATTATAACCCATCCTGAGGGAGAGGGATGAGATTAACTCTGTGCTAATTACCATGTGTCTCTAGCTCTAATACAGGCACAATTCTTAAGCTTAGTTTACTGAACTCATCTCCAGCCTCCAATACCAAGCCAACAAATACTGGGGAACTAAAATTAACGTTTGTCACTTCTCTCCCTGCTAAAGATTCTCTGAAGGCTACTTGCTCTATTTGCCTTATTGTAATCACCTCCAGGAGGCTGAGAATACCTTTGAAAGCTTGCCCTATTCAACGGCTTCCATTTACTTGCTTTTTTCCCCTTTTCACATCTTAGTACAGATATTTTGCTCTGGGATCCCTACTGCAAACCTGTGTCTGCTCTAGGTCAAATTCTTCACCAAACTGTCTAATGTTGTGATGTATTGGCACTTTCTTATATTACGACTCCTTCCAATGTGCGGGAGGAATTTCTCCCAGATCCGTGAACTACTTCCCCATGTCCTATAGGGCTCTTAATTCCCTTCTAGTTAAGTGGATCAACAATGCCTCTACTTAGGCCTTGGGACCTGCCTGCAAAATGATGGGGACCTCCTTTACCATACCCTTGGCTCCTTCCATCATACCCTTCTCCCCTTGACTTACTCTACCATTTTCCATTATTTTTTGGGGGTTGGGATTCTTTATATAAGCCTCCCAATACCTTAAGCATTTTGGGGGGGGGGGGGGGTGTCTTACTGATACCTTTCCTACCATTAAACCGACACAAGCACCAGTTTCCAGCCCACCCATGATACCATCTTCTCCTAAGCATTGGTCTTCTAGATACCTACATGGCGGTGCATCCTCGATCCCCCCGCACTTAGCGCAGGGACCTGCTCACTAAGCGAGTCGGGTATAGGGTGACCAACGGTCCATAAATTTCACAGACCGTCCCTTATTTAGGACTCTTGTCCACCATCTGCGGGGTAATTCTTTCACTAACAGCTTTTGTCCATAATTTCGGACATTAGAGAGAGCTGTCAGGGGCAAGCAGCCTGAAAGTTCTGTAAAACTCACTGCAGGGGCCAACTCGAGCTTCTGCTGTCATCTTAAGGGCCTGCAGCAGCCCCTCCCTGACCTGGCACAGATTGCTATCGGCCCATTATCATTCTGTTTGCCGCCCTAATTATCACATACATAATGATAATAGACCTCTGCGCAGTGGCAGCATTTGCTGGGTCTCCTCCTGCCAGAGCCTAGGGCAGGGTAACCTGCTTTTTTTAGGGGCTCCTATCACCTAACCAGGGGCGAGGTTCCGGAGAGGTGGATGTTTCATTTTGGCTTGTGTTGCCCAGGTGCATCCATTGTTAGCCTCTGACACTGTCACACAAGCAGCAACAATAGTACAAACATAATTGTCCTTATTATTTCTTTTGCTCCAATAGTGCACAGTTTTCATATTTGTGCTGTTATTATTTCATTTATACCGTAGCTCCCGAGCCCCCTTCGCTTTTACACATCACATCCCCTTGCTCATGCAACTGTAACCTCACCTGTGATCTAGTGCACCCTGCTAGGGGGGTGACTTACCTAAGCAACAAATGCAAAAACAGTTGATGGACAGAATTCAGAACAATGTCATACATTCACCCCAGTACAGAGATCTGGGCCTAAATCCATCGTGTTTTTGCTCACCAAACCACCCCAGTTCAGACATGGCCATATGCAAATCAGCCTTGACCCTGTGCCTCATGGGAACAGTCCAGCCCGAACTGCCAAGCCATGTCTTCCCTGGACCGGAATCAAGCATCCTAGGACCGGTTTCTGGCTATCAGCCTTCATCAGCCAGGATAGCTTGACTCCAGTGGCGTGGAGAGCACGGGACTCACGACTGAGCATACCCGTCACATTCGGGGTGACAAATGCAAAAACAGTTGATGGACAGAATGCAGAACAATGTCATACATTCACCCAAGTACAGAGATCTGGGCCTAAATCCATCAGTTATTTGCTCACCACACCACCCCAGTTCAGACATGGCCATATGCAAATCAGCCTTGACCCTGTGCCTCATGGGAACAGTCCAGACCGAACTGCCAAGCCATGTCTTCTCTGGAATGGAATCAGGCATCCTTGTTTTTGCATTTACCTAAGCAACAGGCAATGGGTTGGAAGCATTGCACATAGGGATGTGTCCCATATCGACTCTTCACTTTTGTCTGCACCATAAACACGTAGTCTGAATGGCAGTGTGTGGGTGTTAAAGATCAGGGTCTCCAAGGGTGGCACAATATGTGCTGCAGCCCTTAAAGGCTTTCCCTGATCACAGTGCCCTTGGTACCAATGATACCTTTTACAAGGGGCTTACCTGGGGCCAGAGATGTGCCAATCGTGGATACACCGTTACAGTTTGGGGAAAGAACACAGGCTCTGGGAACCTGATTGGCAGATACCCAGGGCACATCAAGTCCCAGTGCATCAGGAATCTTGTAAAAGGTGTTGGTGGGGGGAGGGTTACTTCAAAAGAAACCCACTTTCTTAAATCTGGTAACTTAAAATATCCAGGAATCAACAAGGATATTGCAGAGGCATATATGCTCATGCTGATATACCCTGACAGGAGATACAATGCACCCTGCCTTGGGGCTAGAAGGTCTGCTATAGGGGTGACTTACCCATATCCATTGCAATGTCTGTGGGTATGGCACACAGGGATGTGTGCTGTGTCGAGTCTTCAATTTTGTCTGCACCAAGACAAGCAGGTTGCAGTGGCAATGTGCGTGTGCTAGGTGAGGGATCCCTTAGGGTGGCACAATTCATGCTGCAGACTTTAAGGACCCTCTTTAGCCACAAGGCTCTTGGTACCAGGGTTAACTTTTACCAGGGACTTATATGTGAGCTAAAGTGGTGCCAACTCTAGTATAGTTTCAGGGAAAGAACACTGGTACTGGGAACCTGAACAGCAGGGACCCAGTGCACCTGCACCAAAGCCAGGCAAAATATGGGGGGTGTGGGGGTACTGCAACAGAAACCCAGTTTCCTAAAGCTGGCAAATCGGAAAACTACAGTCCAGCACTGCACGTCTGAATTAACTATATTCTATGCCTGCTGCTTTACATCTCACAATGTCACTCAGATATGAGATGCTAGTAAAGTCCTTCCGAGCAGATCTTTCCGACCACTTCTCTCACCAAACATGCCTGCTCAGGACCATGAACTGTAAACAAAATATCAGACTGGACAACCCAGTTCAATAACCATATAAATAGATTATGATCATATGGAATGCCACAAAAAGACCTGCAGTTGTTTGAAGCTGCATGCATACCATGAAAAAACATGAAGTGCACGACTGTCTCAACCTAGTATAAGGATAATCAGCCAGATTCATGAAGCAAAATAGCGATCGCAATAGCTGCGAAAAAGCTATTGCGAGCGCAATTGTCAAAAACAGTATTCTTGAACAAAAAAGCGAATTCGCAAACACAGAATTGCGAAATCGCAAAATTATTCGCAGAATCCCGGCAGTAGCCCAATAGCGATTCTGAAATTGCGAGAAACCAAGGATTCTGCGAATAAAGTTGCAAAATCGCAATACAATCGCTATTCAAGAAAAATCGCAATTTGCTAAAAACCCGTAAATCGCTTTTTGCGAGGCGCAAATTAAGGACAACCCAAAGCAGGTGGTAACCATCAAAGCAAAGCAAAAAAAAAATTGAAAAACCATTTCCCAATCAGTAACAGGTGCTGGCCTGACCAAACACACTTAAGGAGATGCAACAGCAGCAGCATTAGGAGTCTCACAATGCCAGGACTCTACATGGTGGTCAGGCGGCGAAGGCTACAGCGAGCAGCACGGATCAGACGTAGGATCCAGGAGAGGATATTCAACCAGCGGGTCACCCTGCTGGGCCAAACCAGAGAGCAAATATACGCAAAGTACCGCCTGAATGGGCCAATGATCATCAAGCTAATTCAGGACCTTGAACCCCTGATGCAGCACCCAACAAGGCGGACCAATGCCGTGCCCACACATGTCCAGGTATTGTGCAGCCTGCACCTTCTGACCTCCGGGAGCTTCCAGGGGATAGTTGCCGCTGCTGGGGGGATATCCCAGCCCACCATGTCCCGCTGCCTAAGGAGTTTCCTAGATGCAATGCTGACCCAGCTACACCACCACATCAAATTTCCCACCAGCCAACAGGACTTGGATGAGACCAAGCATCAATTCTACAATGTTGCGCAATTCCCAAATGTGACAGGATGCATTGACTGTACCCACATCCACATCTGCCCACCAGCTTAAACGGAGTATATGTACCGCAACCGCAAGTCCTACCACTCCCTCAACATCCAGATGGTGTGCAATGCTAAGACATACATCACGGACATAGTGGCACAGTACCCGGGGAGCACACATGACTCCTTCATATTCCGGCACTGCGGCCTCCACACACGACTGGCCAGGGGAGACTTTGGTGGAGGACACCTACTTGGTAAGTACACTTGGCCCACAATGTTACACTGTGATGAAGTAGCTGCGCTGCACAGGCACTCACCCTCTGCTCCTCTCATTCAGGTGACAGTGGCTACGCCCTCCGTGAATACCTCCTCACCCCATACCTCAACCCTGCTACACCACAGCAACGGCGTTACAATGTAGCACACATACGCACAAGGAACTGCATTGAGAGGACATTTGGGCTACTGTGATTCCGCATACTGCACAAGACTGGTGGGGCCATGTACTACAGTCCTGACGTGTGCTTCCGCATTGTGGCTGTGTGTGCAATACTACACAACATTGCTACCAAGTGCCGTATACCTGTAGAGATCTCTGGCATTGAGTCGGAAGGGGACGACCGGCCACCTGCACATGTGCGTCATGCTCGCGGGGAACATCCTGCTGAAGGACACAGACGGCGCAACCACATCACAATGAATTGTTTCTAGTGCACCCACTCCCCTCACCCAACAATTCACAAATGCATGCCAATGGAAATAATGACAGGAGGCCGATGTACGATGCTTGAATGAATATTATTGTTGAAGGCACAATAATAATGACATTTAGAAATTATTTACATGTGAGTAGTATTGCGCCATAGTGCTCAAAGTCATAAACACGACATGCTTCTGTCATCAGCATGTCCCTGCCAATGGATAGTAATGTCAAGTGCGCCTCCGGCGCGCGGCACCCAATCGCCTCTCAGGCTCATCCTCAGGGAGGGCACATGAACCCGCAGTGGGCCTGCTGCTGCGGCGTAGGACACCGACCTGTGAGGCAGACAGGCTGCTGACACTCGAGGTCCCCTCACTAGTGTCGTCCCCACCACCATTGGCTGGGCCAGTTGGATGTAGTGCCAGTACAGCACTGGTCACCTGCTCCAGTACACGCGCCACATCCTCGCAGCATTGCACCATCTGCTGCTGCATTGCCAGGGACCGACGTGACAGCCGGGAGGTGGCATTACCTATCACTTAGTTGGAACGCGTGTAGGCAGATAGGCTTGTGAATAGCTGGCTGTGGCGGCGGCGGGCGATGTTGCGCTGCGAGATGATGGCCGCTGTGTTTGCCTCCATGGCAGTTGTCATGAGCTCAATTCTATCCGACACATTTGCAACATTTCTGCCAATGTTGTGGAGCTGGGGTTGGATTGCACCTTGGCGTTGTGCCTGCAATTGATGGATGCGCAGCATGCGGCGCTCAATACTGAGCCCTGGCACACGCACAGCCATCCCCCTCCTACCGCTGCGTGCTGTGCTCTGCTGCCGCTCCCTGCCATGCCTGCTGTGCTGGCTGGCCACAGTGGGTGTGCGCAGTGTCGCCGGTCTAGCAGCACCTGATGTTGAGGGTGCCGCTGGTGGTGGTGTTGCAGCTGCCAATGGTGCAGCGCCTGATGGAGCTGGTGCTGATGGTGGTGGTCTTACAGCAGGCAATGGATCAGCGCCTGATGGAGCTGGCGCTGATGGTGGTGGTCTAGCAGCTGCCAATGGAGCCGCGCCTGATGGAGCTGGCGCTGATGGTGGTGGTCTAGCAGCAGGCAATGGAGCAGCGCCTGATGGAGCTGGCGCTGATGGTGGTGGTCTAGCAGCAAGCAATGGAGCAGCGCCTGATGGAGCTGGCTGTGTTGATGTTAGCACCTCCTCTGCATCCTCTGCTGCCTCGTCTATCTGCAGCCTATCGCTGTCGCTGCTGTTGTTGTCTGCGCCACCTGTGATGGAAAGTGGACGTAGATTAATTGCATGTATCTTTCACATGTGCAGTTGCTACATGCATGCTGGCTGACATTCCCTGACTGGCTGTGGCATTGCGTACATTGGGACATGTCTGGCTGCATTGGAGTTTTTGTACATTGTGGGCAGAATACATGTCCCACAATGCATTTGGGCATATTCTAATGTGCATGGGTTGCATGACTGGGGTTGATTATGGGAGGCTATAGGGTCATGGCCATTGTTAGGGGACAGGGTCGCAGTCGCCAGCCACTTACCTTGGCTGTCTTGGGTGGGTCGGGATGAGTCCAGAGGGATGACCCCTACACATGCCTCACGCTGCAGTGTGTCCTCCACTCGATCCTCCATGGGGGTGTTGGGAGGGACTGTTGGTTCGCCCCCTCCAGTTGCACGGCTCTCGACCAGCCTCTCTGCCACCCTCTCCTTGGCACGACCTCGGAGGTCGTACCACCTCTTTTTTAGGTCGTCTATGGACCTCTGTGTCACCCCCACAGCGTTGACTCTGGTGCGGATCCCCAGCCACAGTCGCCGTTTCTCAGCCTCTGGCACCCTCCTGGAGTCCTTGCCGAATAGTTTGGTGTGGTTTTGGCAGACTCCATCTATTAGGTGCTCCAGCTCCTGCTCGGAAAATTTCAGCTTGCGCTTGCGCCCGGTGTCACTGGGCCCTGCTGCTGCATCCTCTGCCATTGCTGCAGTCTCAAATGTCAAATATTTCCAAGTCTGAGGTGTTCAGAGAGGTGCTCTGTGTGATGCAGCTTCGATCGCTGCCTCAGTGTTCTAAATGGGGGGTGGGAACTGCCTGCTTGCTGGTTGTGATGTCATCACTGTGCTCGAAATGAGACTTCCCGTTTTTGCGATCTCGCAAATTGCGAGATAGCTATTCCTACACGGAATTGGACGGAGTTTGCGATTTTGAAAAATTGCTATCGCCTTTTGCGGCCGCTTGCGATTCGCTTTATTTTATCGCAAAATTTGATGAATGCTGTTCTGCGAATTCTAAATTGCGATTCAGTATTAATCGCAATTTAAAATTCGCAGAATTCGGTTTTCATGAATCAGGCTGATAGTTCCTTACCCAGTAAGCATCTAGTCTTGGTATGTAGAGCTGTAGATTCACCTGCTTTGCATACTTCTGCCACCTAGTGTTGGGTCAGGATGTTTGCAAGTTGTTTTTCTTCGAAGAAGTCTTTCCTAGTCACGGGGTAAGGGGACTCCTTTCGGTGATGGTGCGCATAGGCACTAACTCCATTGTTAGATTATTTTCCCGCAAGAGGGTGAGAATGGAGTAAATAAGTGTAAAATACAGATGTCCATGCGTACGAGTGTATAATATACCAACTGCAACAACTACAGTGCATGTGAATCTACAGCTCTACATGCCAAGATCAGATGCTTACTGGGTAGTAAGATTATCCGTGCCAGGCATGTGTACTGAAGAAACACATGCTTTACATATACTATAAAGCAGTATACTCCCTAAGCAGTGGATAACCTGTAGATGTCTGGAATACTGTTTTTAGTACTGCTTAGCCTAGATTAGACTGTTGACATGGTAACACATCTACACAATAGTGTTTGGTAAATGTGTGTGGTGTTGACCATGTAGCTGCCTTACATATATGAGCTAGAGGGATGTTGCCTAAAAAGGCCTCTGAGGCCCTACTTTGGGAATGGAATGCGCTCTAGGGGGTACAGTTAAAGTTCTTTTTGCTTTAATATAGCAAGTTTGAATGCATTTTACAATCCATCTGGCAATATCAGATTTGGAAATAGGATTGTCTTTATGGGGTGGAGCAAATGCCACAAACAGTTGTTTTGTTTTGCAAAAGTCTTTTGTTCCATCTATGTAGTATATTAAAGCTCTTATCAAGCTTGTGAAGAGCGCATTCTGCCACAGAATCGGGTTGAGGAAACAAGCCTGGCAACTCGCCTGTTTCTGCACCTTTTGCCTGTTTCTACACCTCTTGTTTTTTTCTGTGCCTTTATTTCTCTCGCCACCTTTAGTCCTTTCTGCATTTCTCGTGCCTCTTTCTGCAATTCTTGTGCCCCTCTCTGCACCTCTTCCCTCTTTCTGTGCCTTTCTTCCTCTCGCTGCGCCTTTCTTTCTCTCCCTGTGCTTTAATTCCTGTTTCTGTCCCTTTATTCCTCTTTCTGCATCTTTATTCCTCTGTTCTGCATATTTATTCCACTTTCTGCATCTTTATTCCACTTTCTGCAGTTCTCTTGCTTCTTTCAGCACCTCATGCCCCTCTGCACTTCTCTTGCCCCTCTCCACAGCTCTCTTGCCTCTTTCTGTGCCTTTCTTCCTCTCTCTGCGCCTTTCATCTTCTTCCTGTGCCTTTATTCCTCCTTCTGTACCTTTATTCCTCTTTTTGCGTCTATATTCCCCTTTCTGCATCTTTAATCCACTTTCTGCATCTTTAATCCAATTTCTGCATCTTTATTCCACTTTCTGCATCTTTATTCCCCTTTCTGTAGTTCTCTTGTTTCTTTCAGCACCTCTTGCTTCTTTCAGCACCTCTCTTGCCTGTTTCTGCACCTCTCTTGCCTGTTTCTGCACCTCTCTTGCCTGTTTCTGCACCTCTCTTGCCTGTTTCTGCACCTCTCGCCTGTTTCTGCACCTCTCGCCTGTTTCTGCACCTCTCGCCTGTTTCTGTACCTCTTGCTTTTTTTCTGCACCTTTTTCTGCATGTCTCATGCTTTTGTCTTTTCTGTGCCTCTCTTGCTTCTTTCTGCACCGCTCATGCCTTTTTCTGTAGTTTTCTTGCCTCTTTCTGCACCTTTCTTCCTCTCTGCAGTTCTCTTGCTTCTTTCTGCACCGCTCTTGCCTGTTTCTGCACCTCTCTTGCTTCTTTCTGTGCCTCTCTTGCTTCATTCTGCGCCTTTCTTGCTTCTTTCTGTGCTTTTTTTCCTCTCTGCAGCTTTAGTCTTTTCTGCAGTTCTCTCGCTTCTTTCAGAACCTCTCTTGCCTGTTTCTACACCTCTCTTGCCTGCCTGTTTCTGCACCTTTAGTCCTTTCTGCATTCCTCGTGCCCCTCTCTGCAATTCTTGTGGCTCTCTCTGCACCTCTCGTGCCCCTCTCTGCACCTCTTGCCTCTTTCTGTGCCTTTCTTCCTCTCCCTGTGCTTTCATTCCTCTTTCTGTACCTTCATTCCTCTTTTTGCATCTTTATTTCTCTGTTCTGCATCTTTATTTCACTTTTTGTATCTTTATTCCACTTTCTGCACTTCTCTTGCCCCTCTCTACACCTCTCGCCTCTTTCTGCGCCTTTCTTCCTCTCTCTGCGCCTTTCATCTTCTTCCTGTGATTTTATTCCTGTTTCTGTGCCTTTATTCCTCTTTCTGTACCTTTATTCCTCTTTTTGCATCTTTAATCCACATTCTGCATCTTTATTCCACTTTGTGCCTCTTTATTCCACTTTCTGCATTTTTATTCCACTTTCTGTATTTTTATTCCACTTTCTGTAGTTCTCTTGCTTCTTTCAGCACCTCTTGCTTCTTTCAGCACCTCCTGCTTCTTTCAGCATCTCTTGCTTCTTTCAGCACCTCTTGCCTGTTTCTTCACTTCTCGCCCGTTTCTTCACTTCTCGCCTGTTTCTGCACCTTTATTCCTCTCTGCACCTTTAGTTCTTTCTGCATGTCTCATGCTTTCTTCTGCACCTTTCTGCACCTCTCTTGCTTCTTTCTGCACTGCTCTTGCTTCTTTCTGCACCTCTCTTGCTTTTCTGCACCTCTCATGCCTTTTTCTGTGCTTTTCTTCCCTCTTTCTGTACCTTTCTTCCTCTTTCTGCAGTTCTCTTGCTTCTTTCTGCACCGCTCTTGCGCGTTTCTGCACCTCTTTTGCTTCTTTCTATGCCTCTCTTGCTTCTTTCTGCGCTTTTCTTGCTTCTTTCTGTGCCTTTTTTCCTCTCTGCAGCTTTAGTCTTTTCTGCAGTTCTCTTGCTTCTTTCAGAACCTCTCTTGCCTGTTTCTACACCTCTCTTGCCTGCCTGTTTCTGCACCTTTAGTCCTTTCTGCATTTCTCATGCCCCTCTCTGCAATTCTTGAGCCCCTCTCTGCACCTCTCGTGCCCCTTTCTGCACCGCTTTTCTCTTTGTGCCTTTCTTCTTCTCGCTGCGCCTTTCTTCCTCTCCCTGTGCTTTCATTCCTGTTTCTGTACCTTTATTCCTCTTTCTGCATCTTTATTCCACTTTTTGTATCTTTATTCCACTTTCTGCAGTTCTCTTGCTTCTTTCAGCACCTCATGCCCCTCTCCACACCTCTTGCCTCTTTCTGCTCCTTTCTTCCTCTCTCTGCGCCTTGTATCTTCTTCCTGTGCTTTTATTCCCGTTTGTGCCTTTATTCCTCCTTCTGTACCTTTAATCCACTTTCTGCATCTTTAATCCACTTTCTGCATCTTTCTTCCACTTTCTGCATCTTTCTTGCTTCTTTCAGCACCTCTTGCTTCTTTCAGCACCTCTTGCTTCTTTCAGCACCTCTTGCTTCTTTCAGCACCTCTTGCTTCTCACCTCTTGCTTCTTTCAGCAGCCATTCTTCCTTTTTGTGCACCTTTATTCCTCTTTCTGCACCTTTATTCCTCTTTCTGCAGTTCTCGTGCTTCTTTCTACGCCTCTTGCTTCTTTCTGTGCCTCTCTTGCTTCGTTCTGTGCCTCTCTTGCTTCGTTCTGCGCCTCTCTTGATTCGTTCTGCGCCTTCATTCCGCTCTGCAGCTTTAGTCCTTTCTGCAGTTCCCTGGCTTCTTTCAGCACATCTCTTGCCTGTTTCTACACCTCTCCTGCCTGCCTGTTTCTGCACCTCTCTTGCTTCTTTCTGCACCTCTTGCTTCTTTCTGCACCTCTTGCTTCTTTCTGCACCTCTCTTACCTGCCTGTTTCTACACCTCTCTTGTCTGTTTCTGTACCTCTCTTGCCTGTTTCTGTACCTCTCTTCTTTCTGTGCCTTTATTCCTCTCTGCAGGTTTAGTCCTTTCTGCAGTTCTCTTGCTTCATTCTGCAGTTCTCTTGTTCTTCCTGTACCTCTCATGCTTCTTTCTGCACCTCCCATGCTTCCTTCGGCACCTCCCATGCTTCCATCACACCGCTCATGCTTCCTCCTGCACCTCTCTTGCCTCTTTATGCACTTCTCTTGCCTATTTCTACACTTCTCTTGCCTCTCTCCTGCCATTCTGTATATTTCTTACTCTTTCTGCACTTCTCTTGCCTGCCTGTTTCTGCACACCTCGCCTGCCTGTTTCTACACATCTCGCCTACCTGTTTATACACCTCTCTTGCCTGCCTATTTCTGCACCTCTCTTGCCTGTTTCTGCACCTTTTTTTCTTAAATATCTTTTATTGATTTTGTTGAATACAAATATAACATATGTAAGCAATCACTAAGTGAAACAATCATACAACAACATTACTGAAAATACAGTTGCATACAAGGTTTGCGGTTGAGCAAGGTATAGAGTGCAAAAAGCGGTGTCTACAGCTACTTCATCTTAAGGAGCATCTTTCATAGCTCTAATTCACTACCTGCTGCCTCCATTAGCCATAGGTGATTGTGTTCTGCATGTTTGCTTTAACCAATGAACATTATTTCCAGCTTTAATCTATAACATCTGATTGTGGGGTCCGCGCATGTGTTGTATAAATGTACTGCCCTGTTGCATTATAACGGAGTGACCACTGGCTGTACTGGAATTAAAAGATATTATATTTTTATTACATACTCAAAATTTATATAGATAATTAACAAAAATAACAAGGAACAACAACAAAAAGAAAAGAAAAAAGAATCACCATCTAAAACTTGGTGCTGTTGGGCTGAGTGTGCAGAAACCAGTGCTCTGAGATATAGGCAAAGGATGAGTGTGAGGGGATGCATCATAATGAACTTTGCTCTTAGAGGGCATCACACCGAGGGTCAACTGTGCAGTTCATATTAAGGATGGCGAATTGTATTTATTGTCATATGCAGCGGGGAAGATGTTCCTGCAGAGCTGTAGCTTCATCAATGTCACTGGTTGGCTGTGAAGGGGCAAGACTTTGTGTCATCCGGTTCCATGAATGTCTTAAGAATAACGTCCCAGGATTGCGCTATTGGATACTTGCGCAGTCCCGCTGTTTCCTCTCTATGTAACGTGGTACTTTCAGCTTGCGCCCATATAGCTAGGGATTGCACCCAGCTGGCCAATACTGGGGGGTCGATGTGCTTCCATCTCTTAGTGATAAGGCGCTTTGCTGTTCTCTCAACCCCAGATCCATAAATCTGGTAACTACTCAGTTTTTTTTTGTGCGTGGATATAGCCCTAGTATACAAGCCTCCCATGTATGTGGCAATGTCACCTCGGTGCATGTCGTTAAGAATGTCCGCAGCTGCATACCAATATGACTGGGGAGAAGTACAAGACCATAGCATATGCAAAAAATCAGCATCAGCTACCTGGCATCTGGGGCAGGCAGAGGAAGTAATTTTACAATATTTGTTTATTTTGTCCGGGGAAAGGTATGCCCTGTGCAGTATATAAGTCTGGATAAGCTTGAATCTCGAGCTACATGGTATATATGTGGAACTGGCAACGATTACGTCCCACTCCTTATCAGTCCATGGTTGTCCTATGTCTTCTTGCCACCTCTCTCGAAGACTTATCAACGGCTGCAGGGTGTGTGTAAGTAGAGCTTCTACTAACCAATGTGTTACGTGCGAGCCTTCGCCCACGACATGCAAGTATTGAAGAAGTAAATGTGTTTTTGGCTCAGATGCCATATCTCCCCAGGCTATTGTTAGAGTCCGCATTATAGAGGAATTGACCTGCAGGGATATCATTTTCTTAGCCAACATTTCAAAATGTAAAAGGGTGCCTTCTGCATATAAATCCCCTTTTGTGTCTACTCCAGCCGCATGCCAAGCCGTTAGTTCCATGTCAGACACTTTCACTCTGCCCCTAGCGGTTCCCACTAGTGGTAATAGTGGAGCGTAAGGGGGTGTGGCTCGAGTTAAGTATAGACTTCTCTTATAACATTTATAAGCTATGTGTATCTGAGGTGAGCCGGGGAGTCGAGTAATGGGATGAAAAATGATATATTTGAGATTGTGACCACAGCGGTGACGTTGTTGCAGTGTCCTCCAGATTTTTGCCACTCATCCATTTCGCCACCCACTGCAGCTGGGATGCTAGGTAATAAAGTTCCATATTCAGGACTGCCAGGCCACCGTTGCTTGTGGCCGTATATAGCTTCCATATTGCTATGCATGGCCTCCCTTTGTTCCAAATTAAGTCCTGAATGATACTTTCTAAGCCCTGCAATAGCTTAACCGTGACATATATATAGAAAGATTTGAGAAATAATATACCAGTCTTGGTAATATCATCTTCGTTAAGGTAATGCGACCCATTATACTC
Source organism: Lissotriton vulgaris (assembly GCF_964263255.1). Classification (NCBI taxonomy): domain Eukaryota; kingdom Metazoa; phylum Chordata; class Amphibia; order Caudata; family Salamandridae; genus Lissotriton; species Lissotriton vulgaris. The sequence continues at coordinate 52,638 of NW_028251555.1, read as the reverse complement.
AGTGGAAGAGTTTTCCAAAAATTAGCTTGCGCTTTAATTGCAGTTATGGCTCTCACTAGATTACCATCAAGGATATCAATAGGTGATCTATAAATGTATATTCCTAGATATCGAAATGTTGTGGGGTACCAGGTCAAGACGGTTCCATTAATAATGATGTCAGTTTCTGCCTCATCTCCACTAAAGGAGTATACTCCTGATTTTGTCCAATTTACACTATTTCGGAGAAGAAGCGCTAAAGGTTCCATTGCAAGGGAGAAAAACAATGGGGAATGCAGGCACCTCTGCCACGTCCCGCTCTTCATTCGTAATGCGTCTGAGAGTAGCTTCCCTGTCTTAACCCATACCGTGGGGCATTGAGAGAAGGACCACTAAAGGTTCCATTGCAAGGGAGAAAAGCAATGGGGAATGCAGGCCCCCCTGCCGCGTCCCTCTTCATTCGTAATGCTACTGAGAGTAGCTTGACTGTCTTGACCCGTACCGTGGGGCATTGATAGAGCAGTCGCACCATTTGTGTGTAACTTTCCCCCAAGTCATATTTAGGCAGAACTGCAGCAAGATATGGCCATTCCAAAGAATCGAAGGCCTTTTCTAAATCAAGAACCAAACATCCGGACCATGGCCAATTTTCTTGGGCGTATCTTTGTATTCTGAATAATCTGTGTATGTTTAGGGATGTGCTCCTGGTGGGGACAAATCCATTTTGCTCAGGGTGAATACGTGTTTTTACTAATGGAGCTATGAGTTTAGCCAACATGGATGCAAATATTTTATAATCAGTTTTGAGGAGCGCAATTGGACGAAAAGAGCCAAGAAGCTCGGCATCTCAGCCCGGTTTAAGTAAGGAGACTAACGTTGCTTCATTTGTGTGGGTGTAAGGGCAGAATCCTCAATGGCTGCGTCATATAAATTCAATAGCTGTGGTGTCAGAGTAAGCCGTGTAAAATTCTACAGGCAAACCATCTGGGCCTGGTGATTTGCCATTTGACAGTGAAAATATATTTTCTCTGATTTCCTCCTGCATGATAGGAGCATTAAGATCCTCTATTTGCTCTGGAGTGGGTTGTGGTAATATGAAATCCGTAAGAAAGGATTGAATATCTGCTAGCGTGGCCTGCATTTGGGAATTATACCCTAACACCGCCAAAACTAACCTACACGAAGGAATGAAAGAAGTAGCCGAATGGATGAAACACAGCCGCCTGAAACTGAACTCAGATAAAACTGAAGTACTCATCCTAGGTACCTCCCCCTCCGCATGGGACGACTCGTGGTGGCCAGAAGCCCTTGGAAAAGCACCCATCCCAACGGACCAAGCTCGGAACCTGGGCGTCATCCTGGATTCCTCACTTTCAATGAACAGACAAGTCAACGCCGTCTCTTCACCCTGCTTCAACATTCTTCGCATGCTCAAAAAAACTTTTCGTTGGATCCCCACCGAAACTAGGAAAACGGTCACCCACGCTCTGGTCACGAGCCGACTGGACTATGGAAACACCCTCTACGCCGGTACTACCGCTAAACTCCAGAAAAAACTCCAACGAATCCAAAACGCCTCAGCCAGGCTCATACTAGACATCCCACGTAAAGAACATATCTCTGGTCACCTGAAAAACCTCCACTGGCTCCCCGTCAATAAGAGGATCACTTTCCGGCTCCTAACCCACGCACACAAAGCACTCTACGAAATCGGACCAGAATGCCTCAACTCACGACTGTCCTTCTACACCCCCTCCCGCCAACTACGATCATCCAACCAAGCCCTCGCCACGGTACCTCGCATCAACAAAACCACCATGGGAGGCAGATCCTTCTCCTACCTGGCAGCTAAAACCTGGAACTCACTTCCCACCCACCTTCGCCTTACCCAGAACCACCTAGCATTCAGAAAGCAACTTAAAACCTGGATATTTGACAAGTAATTCCCCACCCCTTCTCAAGCGCCTTGAGACCCTCTGGGTATGTAGCGCGCTATATAAATTCTTTGACTTGACTTGACTTGACAGCATGTCATAGGTGGACGTCAATGCGTCATGTATAGCTTTCTGGGTGTACAGACTAGAGTCCCTAAAAAAAGAAGTAGCGTCATTTTTAGTTACTGCTAAAACCAATGGAATAATTACTGAGGAGGAATTTAAATTCTTAAACAACGAGAGCCCTAAAACACCGGCATCTTATGGACTCCCCAAAGTCCACAAGTGCTTGGAGGACCCACCTTTAAGACCAATAGTGGCCTCCATTGACTCCCTATTAGAGCGATTAAGCATATATGACAGAGAAAGTCTCCTTGAAAAAAAGGAGAAAGACACAGTGATGGACAAAATTGTCATGGTAAACCAATTCTCAGGGATAGCCAATCAGATTAAAAATATAATTAACCATAATTGGAAAATTCTGAACGAAGGAATGGAATCTAAACTCCCAAGACCGCTATACGCGTATAGGAAAAATAAGAACCTACGGTCCACGTTGGTACACACATATAGAGATGACAAAGTTGAAGGACAAAAAACCCTAACAGGAGAGAGAGCTGTAGGTAACCACAGGTGCGGCTCCTGTTGCGTCTGTGACCAGTGTTTAGTCACTAAAGAAGTCTGCCTCAACTCAGTGAACCACAAGATAAGTACCCTTAACAACTGCAGGAGCAAAAACCTGGTATATTTAATCCTGTGAATTACAACAGACCTCTCTTCTTACAGAGATTTAGAGTAGGGGATGTCTCAGTCTGCTGCCGTTATTAAAAACAGCCCACCTCTGATCAACAAACTTAGACAAACACAAAACCCACATTCACCTAAAATGACAACAGAAAAAGGTGAGAAAGGCGAGATGGCACCTCACGGGCGCATCACCAATGGGACCCCTGGCTGGTACTCACCAGGATGGCCCTGTTCTCATCATTGGTGCCATCAAGCCGTAACGGAAACGTGTCCTAAACCCAAAGAAAAGACAGCGAGTGGTGCAGTGAACACAAATTATATGTAACAAAACGTACAACACTTACACTTAACATATAATCCACTGTGCAACCAGGACAAAAACTTTACTAGTGTTCCTTTCTTGTTGCATACTGAGACATCCCCTACTCTAAATCTCTGTAAGAAGAGAGGTCTGTTGTAATTCATGTAAACTAGTGATGTCTGTAGATCATTAGACGAGAACTGCCTTAAACACTAGGACATTTGTATTTTGGTGATTTACTAAGTGGAGGGCGTCCTAGTTTTCCTTTCCCTCTATACTCCTACTTTGTTCTCATATTTAATCCTGTGCCCATGTGGTCTAGGTTACATAGGGAAAACTGGAAGAGAACTCAGAGTTAGAATAGGAGAACATAAATCCACCATTAGACTGAATAAGGAAAATGCCCCCTTGGTAAGTCACTGGAAAGATAAAAAACATAGTGAGACAGATATAAAATGTGTGGCACTGGAAAAGATCAAAGAACAGACTAGAATGGGAAACAGCACCAAAAGACGTAAACAACAAGAACAGTGGTATATAATAAAATTCAATACAATCAAAAACGGTCTGAATACCAGAGAGGATTGGGATACCTTGATTTAAATAAAAGAGGTAGGTTCCTCGCAAACAACCCAGTAATTTGACTCCATGAAATTGAGATCTTGTAACAAATAACTCTGATATATCTGAATTCTAAACATACATGCGGGCCCAATAATAATAATTAATCATACCAGTCTGCAGATGTGGACTACGAAATAGGGCATTCGAGATCAGTAGGGATATATATATATATAAATACATAATCAAAAAATAATATTGCGGGCTAACTGTAATAAATAATATATAATCAACTTTAGGAGACGAGCGACTTAGTCTCATAAGGATTGTAGAATGAAACTAAGGAGGGAAATAGATATAAAAGTTTGTGTCCCAAATAATAAACTCAATTGTATTGGGATTCATTAATATTGAACCCTAATGTGAACTCTCGGCTCATAATAAATAGTAATATATAAATATGATATACAGTCAAATATAAAAAAAAAAAATGATTTCTAAGGCTAAAAACATTCCTATAAGATGGCCGCCGCGATAAGAGGGAAATAAAAACTCTGCGCATGCACAAATAAAAACGCGAGTGCAATTACATAATCGTATAAATGTAACCCCTGTATACAGCATTGGAACGGGGAAACACATATTTTGACCGAATAATAAATAAGATCATATATTTACATAGATATCTTATATAGTTAAATATCAGGGTAACTAACACCTCGAGAAGATGGCCGCCGTGATAACAGGGAAATAAATACCCTCTACACATGCGCACCGGGAAAACGTGAGTGTTACTACACAGCTGTTTAATATTAACGTATAAATAGAACAGGGTAGGATTAACCACAAACTAAGAAAAAACGAGTCCGGACGTACCCGTGGCGGCGCTAAAATGATAAAGCAAAAGGTAAGTGAGGGAATAATAGAGGCGCGGGAGACTTCCCGAACAGTAGATTGTTGCGGGGTGACAGGCGCGATAGACCTCATTAACAGTAGATCGGTGTGGGGTGTAAGGATAGAGAACTAGAACTAAATATCACCCTACACGCCCATCCCTAATAACAGACTGTTGTGGGTAGTTAAAAACTAGATATCACCCCGAGCTCATCACCGGGATGCGATACCGAGCATTCCGAACAGTTCAGCTATCCTGCAATGTAAACATGAAAACATTTTTAAGGGGAGACAAAATGCCGTCTAAGCGAGGACCCCGTCAAACAACTGGGGGGCACCCAATGCCTACAAGTATTAAAGTAAGGGTAGGCCATCTAAATGGGTATGCATCCGTTTACTTAGTTGTTAATAATAGTGCAATAAGACATACCCTGGAGCTGAGATACGGAGGAGAGCACCAAGGAAGTACACCTCCCCTAGAACCAAAGCCGGGCCGAAAATATTAGGAAGGATCTTTCTTGATATTAGGTCATAGTAATAAGGTGCCTGTACAAATGATATGTTTTACTCTCCCCCCAGGACATATCTAGTTCTAAGAATTGAAATCAGAACGTGAACAAAAGTCCGTAGACAGAGGGAAACCACGGGGAAGTAGGCGCCTCTATCAATACGAGGTATGTATAAGAGAAAGGATGTATTTAGACACAATATAGGATTAAAATGAAAAACACATCGTAAAGAGTCCTCTCATATTTACCCTCATCAGGGGCCCGTAAATGAGATAAGCGACCCACTCGAATCAGAGTTTTCTAAACAGCCAGTATCCGAAAAAGGAAAAAGTAACAAAGAAACAGAACTACTCATCTATGCACCTTCAAAGTAAAACGGTAATGTAAGACCCTCCGTTCTTCTGATCATGGGTATTAAAAAAAAAGAGAGCAAAAGGCTCCCATTAACTGAGAAATAATTGTTACTTATACATTAACTTATCCCATTGCCAGATCCAACACCAAATCTGAGGGTACCCTGATTTGTCTACTACAGTGCACGGTTAAAAGTGAAGAATTAACCAATTTAAAAATTGGAAGAAATCAGAATTCTTATATAAGAGGTCAGTAATATAATGGGAGTGGTATGAATAATATAGTGAAATTCGGTCACAGACTATAATATAACGGAGGGACCAGCCACCCAGAATGTTAAATGATCATTGAGAAATCTTGTAGTATGTAAAATGTGAGATGTATAGAGCAGAGGGTATGAGTGCCATTATACAATGAGACATGTACACAGATGCGGAAACTGATGTCTCAATATATGCATTGCTGTCAGTAATCGACATGACATTATGTGGATTTGTTGACAATAATATTTTAGCATGACGTCAACATATATACATCAAAAATGTATTGACTGATATTTTTCTGATACACAGAATAGAACACCGGTCTAACGAACCAGATGACCCCAAGTAAATCTATCTTGTCCTGATGAAGGTGTAACCAAATCTGCTGGAAAAACACCGAAACGCGTCAACGCACTTTTTCCGTAATAGAATTCAAACAAAGCCACAGAGACTCTAGATGTACTGTATTCTGAAATACTAGAGGTCTGAACCAAACTGTATAAAGGCTATTGAATCTGACAATCTGTAGCAACAATAGAAGCTCTATTTTCAGTAGGGGGTTTTGTTTTGTTTATATACTTGAAATTAACTGTATGACTATTTTTTGATGACTTATAAGAATGTATTTTTCCCTTTTTCTTCATATGCTGTATAAATGTAATTTTACCTTGTCCTTTTTTTACAATAATTATCTTCTTATTATCAAATGTTTTTACACTTTATGTTTTCAGTAAAGTTGACTGATTCTATACTGAAATTTTAATCATATATTTTAAAATAAAAAAAGACTGTAAACGTTATAATCTAGTTCGTGACCAGTGATTTGAGTAATAGATTGAACACATGTGGTGTGTGAGTGAGAGAGAATTATTGCAAGTTGGGTGTTAGTATTTTCTGATACTAACCCTTCCAGGGATTATCCTCTCACTTTATTCTACACCACAGCTCCCTGTACTGTTTTTACAGATGTGACTGGCAAGGTCGTCACTTCCTGACGGAAAAGCCATGAAAGTAGTTTACCTGCTTTGTCGTCCTGATGATGCGCCTTAGCAGAGTGTGCTGCATAATTTAAACAGCGCAGTCTGTCTAATAATCGAGTATGTTCTTCCCTTTCACTGTCTAAAGTGCTTTCAGAATCCACGGCTTCCACGCGTTCGCTCATGGCCATTTTGCACTCTACTTTAATCAAATACCTTACCAGCTGCCTTCGCATGCCTGCTTGTGTGACTAAACAGTGACCCCTCATCACCACCTTAAAGGCATCCCATTCTAATTGCAATGTAGAGGCTGTGCCAGTGTTTTCATCCAAATATTGAGCAATTGCAGTTGCTAAGGAGCTGCGGAAAGGTGCATCCAGTAAGACGTCAGGTTGTATCCCCCAGAGTGGAATAGGCGGTCTGGTTCTGGTATGCTCCCACTCTAGGTCTAGTGTGTGAGGGTTATGGTCGGAGTGTGTACGTCCTAAATAATTTGTAGTTGTGATATTTGGCAAAAAGGTGTCAGACCATAAAGCAGTGTAGGTGGATATCAAGGAAGACATGCACACCATCAAAGAGCTGCTCACCTCACCCCCTAGACTCGCCTCTCTCACCACCACCCCCCCTCTCAACCTGCTACCCTCCCGTCCCGACGACGCTCCTAAGCCACGTCCCTCACACCGGACCGCGATCCATGCCCACAATCGCAACAAGCACAACCGCTGCACTCACTGGACCGCGATCCCCGCCCACAATCGCAACAACCGCCCCCTTCGTACATGCAACCCTCTCTCGGACCTCGACACCCTCTCCCTCCTCCGCTCCTACGACCAAGCTCCCCTAAACATCACAACTGCCTCGCACCTCCCCATCCCCACAATACACTTAAATCCCCGTAGATCCTCCACTCTTAACAACAGAATATCCGTCCCAAATAACCTTAGAAAAGTCCCCCTCTCTCTAGTACCCTCTTCCTCTCCAGACACACCCCGTCTCAAATGCACTCTCCTAAACTGCAGATCGGCTTCTAAACACTCCTCCGCCATCGCTGATCTCATCCTAAGATTGGACCTTGACCTAATCATCCTGACTGAAACCTGGTTAACCGAATCCTCTACACCTATAATGGACATTCTGGTCCCCCCTAACTACCACATCATTAGGCTTGACAGGTCGGGCAAGATAGGTGGCGGAATCGCATGCATATACAGGAACAGCCTTTCTGTACTGACAGTTTCCGTGCCGTCCCTACCCTCCCCAACTTCCTACGAACACATCTGCCTCGATATCATCAGTGATGGCAAACCGATATGCTCTCTCCATGGCATTTACCACCCTCCCAGAGACCACCTCATTGTTCGCCCAACAAATGATGGACCTGATTTCAACCAACGCAGGACGACAGCTCACCCAAATATACCTGGGTGACTTCAACCTCCATTGGAACGACCTTAACGATGCGGTGGTAAATAGTCTTAAAAGCTTCCTCAGCGCACTGGACCTCACACAATTATGCAACAGCCCGACCCACGAGAAAGGCTCTATCCTCGACCTTATCATCGCCAAAGAGGGCGCTACTCAACTTGAGACTATTCAACCCTGTGACTGGTCAGACCATCATATTGTTACATTTCACATCAATGAAAAAGTCAAACTCAACTCGGTTCAACCCACCAGACCTAAAGTCTGGAAAAGAGACCTGAAAAAACTCAACCCATTATCCTTACCCCCGAACAGTCGCGACCTCCTACTCCCCCCTGCTGGCGTTACAGATGTCCAATCCCTGACTGACCACTATCTGAGCGCCGTGACCTCAATAATTAATGAGGCTGCTCCCATGCAGCTAAAAAGTCTCCGCTAAAATCTCCAACCCATGGTACGACGGGTGTCTCAATGAAGATAGACGAGCCATGAGATTGGCAGAGCGCACCTGGAGGTCAGCTCCCTCTGCACTACACCTGAAAACCCTGAAGAAAAAGAGAAACGCCTACTTCAGGAAAATAAAGCGCTCAAAAGCAAACTTCTTCAGCCTCCAGCTCGACCAAGCAAAAAATCGCCCTAGAAAACTCTTTGAGTTAATCAGAACACAAGCCAAGGAACAGCCCCAACCTCTCAGTACCTTGCACGAAGCACCCTCCTGTGAAGACTTCGCCACCTTCTTTACCCAAAAAACTGACAACATAAAGAATGATCTCCGCGCTGATGCAATACTCCACAACACACTCAACTGCATAACACCCACCGAACCTAAAAACAATGCAACATGGTCAACCTTTGAAACCTACTCCGAAGAAGAAATAGGCAAACTGCTCAACACCTTGAAACCTTCCAATCACCTCACAGATCCCCTCCCTGCTAACGCTGTCAAAGATTTCATCCCACTGCTCCTTCCTCTCTGGACTAAAATCATCAACAGCTCGCTCCAAGAAGGAACCATCCCTGACTCCCTCAAAGTTGGACAAGTCACACCTTTGCTAAAGAAACCTACTGCCGACCCATCCGACCTAAACAACTACCGTCCCATTACCAATATTCCCACTCTCGCCAAATTATTGGAAAAATGCGTTCAACTACAACTGACTAAACATATCGACCTGTTTGATCTCCTCAACCCGCATCAATCAGGCTTCCGAGCAGGACACAGCACTGAAACTGCTATGACTCACATAATTGACAATGCCCTTCAAATCCTAGATCATGGTGATACCTGCCTCCTCATCCTGCTTGATCTCTCTTCGGCATTCGACACCGTCAAACATGAGAAGTTACTCGATCTTCTGAGCACAAGAATGGGTCTTTCCGGGACTGTTCTCAAGTGGTTCACCTCCTTTTTACACAACAGGTCGCAGAAATTCAAGAGTAACAACCTGATGTCCTCTCCAATACCTGTGTCGTTAGGCGTCCCCCAAGGATCTTCCCTATCACCAACCCTGTTCAACCTAGTTATGGAACCTCTCACCACCTTGCTTCAAGCATCCAATGTACTTTTTCACATGTACGCAGATGACACCCAACTATATCTCAAATTACAATCCCCCAACGACATTTTACTACTGAACTCTATGATTAGAAGCACACAATCCTGGCATGCTGATAATCACCTCAAACTCAATGCTCTGAAAACAGAATTCCTGCTGATCACACCTCCCGCGAAGATCCCCATCACGCAAACCTGGCTTAAACAGTTAACGGCACTCAATGTCCAACCACTTATAGTGGACTCAGCGAAATCTTTAGGCATAACCCTCGACTCCAACCTTAACATGCAGCATCATATCAGCAAGGCTACTAAGGGAGCGAACTTCCAAATCAATACACTGAGGAAACTTAAACCATTCCTACCAGCCAAAGACTTCCAAACTGCAGTACAAGCTCTAGTAATCCCACGAATTGAATACGGCAGCACCGCCCTCTGCGGTCTCCCGTTAACCAGCACTGCACCACTAAGAGCCTCTCTAAACGCTGCAGCCAGACTCATCACTGGATCAAAAAAACACTCGCACATCACCCCTGATTTGAAAACACTGGACTGGCTGCCTTTTGAAGCCAGAATACATTTGAAAATCGCCTGCATGACACACAAGGCTCTACATCTGAGCTCTCCCGGATATCTCACTCAGAAGCTGTCAATCTCTGGCGGCTCTAGAAACACTAGAGGCTCAGACAATCTTCTGCTAAAACCTCGAAGATTCCGGAAGGCAAAAACATATAAACGCTCTTTCTCAGGAATGGCACCCAGGATCTGGAACTCACTCCCTCCTGAAACCAGACTCATCTCCTCCTTCACACTTTTTAAGAAAGAAGTAAAAGCTATTTTTATGGCCAAATACACTTGACCTATTAGCGTGGATTTGGAAAGACCCTACTCCGACCTGTATTACTCTGTTCGAACTCTATGACTATGTATTTCACCTGAATTATTGTCGCTACTAACTATCTACGCACACATTTAACTCGCTGTTCGAACTCTATGACTATGTATCCCACCTGTATTATTGATGCTACTGACTATCTATGCACACATTTAACTGTTATATTTGTATTATTGATGTGCTGTACTACTTATGTGCAACCCCACTCTCTTGCTGGCATTCCCAGCCATGTAAAGCGCTCTGATATCTGCAAAGATCCTGTTCGCGCTATATAAAACTTTCAAAATAAATAAATAAATAAAATAAAATATATAATCTATGTGCTCCGGAATAGGAAGAATATATTTTGTCAACAGGATTTTGGTGCCTTCATGCGTCAGGCGCCATTGCGCTGCCCAATTGTTCAATGTTTTCAAGGCAGTAGTTACATTTGTGCCTGTAAGGAGGGAGGGGTGGGAGGAGGGAGGGGTGGGAGGAGGGGGGGGGGGGTTGGAGGGGCGGGGAAACTAACGATCTAAAGAACAAGTGAACAAGTGAACAAGTTACTTACCTTCGGTAACGATCTATCTGTAAGAAACAGTAATTAGTATTAGATTCCTTACCTTAGAATATCCCAGGCGTCAGACTGCATCCGGAAATATTTGCGTAGCAGTACCCATGCGCCTCGGTAGGAGTCGTAGCCGCCGTGGGCGCCGTGATGACGTCGTCGGAGTACTTAGACGCCGCCTCCGCGCGCTGACGTCAGTTCTTATACACAGCTTTTCCACGCCAGAAACGCAGAGCCATGTTAAAAACCAACACTGGTGTCATTAAAACTAGGGCCCTGAAAGGGGATGACTTTAACCCTAGATTTCGGTTCGCAGAACGGGCAGGATGGGATGTTGCGGTAAGGAATCTAATACTAACTACTGTTTCTACAGATATATCGTTACCGAAGGTAAGTAACTTGTTCATCTGAAATAAACAGGTTAGTATTCGATTCCTTACCTTAGAATAGATACCCCAGCAATACCAACCCTGGTGGTGGGTCTGCGAACCAATAATCACACCAGAACGTCCTGGAGGACAGAACGGCCAAAGAAGCCATCCCTCCGGACTTGGCTGTCCAGGCAGTAGTGTCTTGCGAACGTGTGCAGCGAGGCACAAGTAGCTGCCTGACAGATGTCCTGCAAGGTGACTCCCCGGCCCAGGGCAGTAGTAGCCACCGTGGCCCGAGTGGAATGGGCCCTCAGCCCAACAGGAGGTTCCTTCTTAGCCAAAGAGTAGCATGCCTTGATGCACAACACGACCCACCGAGAGATGGTCCGTTTGAGCACTGCCCGTCCCTTCTTAGCGCCCACGTAACCAACAAAGAGTTGGTCATCCACCTGGAACTGGCGTGTGTGATCCAAATAGAATGAGATTGCACGTTTTGGGTCCAGATGGTGGAGCCGCTCTTCCTCTTTTGAGGGATGCGGATAGAAGGTGGGCAAGGTGATGGACTGCCCGATGTGGAAGGCTGTGACTACCTTGGGCAGGAAAGAGGGTCTTGTCCGCAACACAACCTTGTCTGGATGGACAGAAAGGAAAGGAGGTTTGGAAGAGAGAGACTGGAGCTCACTCACCGTCCTGGCAGAGGTGATGACAACCAGGAAAGCAGTCTTCAAAGTAAGAAGGTGGAGAGAACAGTTATGGAGTGGCTCAAAGGGAGCGCACATCAGCTAGGTAAGTACAAGGTTCAAGTCCCACTGAGGCATCACGAAAGGAACAGGAGGGAACATGTGTGTGATGCCCTTCAAAAACCTATTTACAATTGGGGACGTGAACAAAGAAGGCTGATCAGGTAGCCTTAAAAAGGCTGAAAGAGCAGAAAGGTAGCCCTTGATAGTGCCCAGAGCAGAGCCCTGCTGGGCAAGAGAAAGAAGGAAGAGGAGAACCTCAGAAAGAGGGGCAGAGAGAGGATCCACAGCCTTTGCTGTGCACCATGCCACAAATCTGTTCCACCTGCAGGCGTATACCGACTTTGTGGAGGGACGCCTGGCTGCCAGAATTACATTACAGACTTCAGGAGGCAAGTCAAATGGCCTCAACTGTCGCCGCTCAATCTCCAAGCATGGAGGAGGAGACTGGACAGGTTCGGGTGGAGGACCGTCCCCTGCTGCTGCGACAGAAGGTCCTCCTGAAGTGGCAGGCGAACCGGGGGATCGACAGACATACTGAGTAGCTCGGGATACCAGTACCTTCGTGCCCAGTCCAGTCGCACTTGATATTCTTCAGCACTCTGGGCAGAAGTGGTATAGGCGGAAAGGCGTACAACAGACCGCAACTCCACTCACAACGAAAAGCGTCTCCGAGCGAGTACCGCCTTGGAAATTCCAACGCGCAGAACTGATGACATTGCGCGTTCTCTTCTGTGGCGAATAGATCTAACCAAGGCTCTCTCCACTGCAGAAAGAGGCCTTGCGCCACGTCCGAGTTCAGACGCCATTCGTGATCCATCATGCACCCGCGGCTGAGTTTGTCCGCCCTGGCGTTCAGAGAACCTGCCAGGTGTTGAACCACCAGGGTCATGCCCCGATGTTCCAGGCACTGCCAGAGGGTCCACGACCCCACTCCGCCCTGTTTGTTGCAGTACCACATGGCGGTGTTGTTGTCCGTGAACACCTGCACCACACTCCCCCGGAAAGAGGGGAGGAATGCCTTCAGTGCTAGACGAATCACCCGCAGCTCCAGAAGGTTGATATGGAGCCGGGACTCCGCCGGAGACCAGAGGCCTCTTATCTCCGTGTAATGACTGGATTTTCTGAGTAGATGGGATCAGCCCCTAGGGGCCCCTCCAACCCAGCCAGAACGTAATCACATCCCTCCTCAGGACCAACTATCCAGGCACCTGAGTACCTACCTGAGGATGGGGAACTCGCAATATACAAGCTCATATTATTAAAAACACCACTAAATCTATAGGGATACTAAGAATACTCACTAATTACTAGGGATATCCATACCCTACACCACACTTATATTCACATCAGTTGGTCTCGCGGCCACTCAGACCCAGACCGGTCTACCCTAGGGCAGATATTGCGCACAATCCGGTGCGACTACACATGGGCCTGCAGAACCCAATGCTCCCTTTTCCAAACGATCAACAATCCTGTCGATCTCCACGCCAGTGTCCCCCCTGACGCTCTCACTTATTCAAGCCACAATCTTGTGGGAATAAGCGCTGGTCTCCCACCCAGCGTTCTCACTAACGCCGCATATCAACGACGACCACATTCCTATGAACACCTTTATATATATATATATATATATATTGGGAAGTCTCTTCACTAAGGATCTACTACTACAATAATATTATGGGATAGCCGAATTACTTAGTGTCAACAATTCCCTAGCTCAAGGGCTCCCTGTTCTCCCTATTCATTCAGACTTACCGGATCAGGGGCAACATCTGTTCTGGCTATAACATCTGACTAGGAGGAAAAAGGTTACCTATGCTTTGGAACAGAAGACGCTGTTTACAGGATTACGGGAGGGTGTACTAAATTAGTCCCCCAGTTGCAGGTCTCCTCTCTCCCTCACTATTACTTACCTGATCAGGGGTAGCATCTGTTCAAACAGTAATACCTACCAGGACAGAAGATTACCCTCACTGTATGGGGACAAAGATATACACACTATGTGATTGAGTTATTTCTTGATTTAAGCACTCCTACTCCCTTCTGCCAGAAGCCAGGCTAGCTTTATCATAAAAGAACTCATGCACTGTAGTTATGGGGATGTTTATTATTACAATAATAAAATACACATATACAGATATGTAACTGACAAAGACTATAGGTAGAACACACCGCTGAAAGAGAAAAGATTAAACATAACAGGAACACTCCGCTGAAAGAGAAAAGATTTAAACATACAATAGCCTAGGGAATAAGGACAAGATTAAGATGCAAGTGTAAAGTAAATTAATATAACAGGAACGCCTTCACCTTATTAGTGTGTAGTCTTGTTCTAGCTGTCATCTGGGTTCCTCTCTCGTCTGTGCCTTGGCTCATCTCAGACTCCCTCTCTCTCCTGCACTCTTGGGTACACCTCTGCGCTGATCACTCTGTCTCTGGACTCCTCTCCCCCACGCGAACTGTCTCCACCTTCCAGATTCAGTCTTAATGGTTCCTGCCGCTCTGATCACCGTTCATTCCACTAGCTTATTCACTCTGTCTCTGCGCCAATGTCCAATTAACTCCATCTGCTCCCATAGGTTAGTCCACGATCTCTCCTCCGTCTCTTCTAAAAGGCATTACTTCAGACTCCAGCTATTCACACCTCCTCCTGATAAGCAACTGCTTCTGACTGCTTCCTTCAGTTCCAGCTCACTATTCAACTCAGCTCTTCTCCAGCTTGAACCCTCTCTCTCTGCCAACTCCACTCCACTGCTTTCCACTCCTCCACCTTAACACGACCCTCTGGCTTCGCCACCTTCACTCGACTGCAACTCTACTCGACTCGACTCTCTGCTTGACTCTCTGCTTGACTCTCTGCTTGACTGACTGGCTCCGCCTCTGCACTTCACTGATATAGAATGCTGTTTCCTCATGGAAAGTTCCAGCCAGCAGCTTCCTCCCACCAATCCCATGCACCAGGCTCCTTGCGCTAGACGCTCCCACAGTGACCAGTCTGCTTGTTTCGTCTAGAGACCTGAGCCCGGGAACAATTCCTGATTAGATTCAGCTCTGTCCGGTTCTCTCCGGTCCGCTTAGGGCGAACAACAGTTATAACTATAAACTTTGCCTTTGTCCTGAAAAGCCTCTCAGCTTCATCAAGATGGAGTCCCTCTAGCTCTAGGCCTGTAGGCCTGAAAGGGATGCAGAATACCTACATAAACCATACCAATGTGTCTAATATGTCAAAGCCAATAGGCAATAGACAGGTTAAAGTCAAGAATAAAGGCATATTAAGCAGCTATCCTCTTCTAGGTCTGGAAAAAGGGCTTAAAAGGGCCAACACAGGCTAAGAATACCTATACTAGATGCGAGCAAGATTAATGATCTATATCACTGCTAAATAAAGCCAAAAACGCTGTCATTACACTCCGCCTCTCCAATGTGGCCCCCTCAACCTAGGAGGGACGCGTCCTTCACAACTACGTGCTCCGGTTGGGGTAGAGAGAGGGATCTGCCGCTGACCCAATCGCGGTCCATGAGCCACCACTGCAGCTGTCTCGCAGTGCCCTCCGAGATCAGGACATGGCCGGACAGGTCGCCATGATGCTGGGCCCACTGAAAATTCAGGTCCCACTGCAGAGCTCGCATCCGCCACCGGGCGGGATGCACCAGAAGGATGCAGGAGGCCATCAGCCCCAGAAACCGCAGCGTCAACCTGACCGAGACCCGGGATGAAGGCTGAAAGATCGGAATCAGAGCCTGAATATCCCGAACCCGCTGTTCGGGAGGATAAAGTCGAGAACCGCTCCGATGAAGAGGAGCTTCTGAGAGGGACACAGGTGTGACTTCGGCACATTGATGGAAAACCCCAGCTGGGGCAGGAGGTCTGCCATTGTCTGGAGGTGGCTGACAACTGTCTGGGGCGAGTCCGCCTTCAACAACCAGTCGTCGAGGTAGGGTAAGACTGAAACCCTAAACCTGCGCAGATGAGCTGCGACCACCGCTATCACCTTCGTGAACACCCATGGGGCGCTGGTAAGGCCGAAGGGGAGCACAGTAAACTGAAAGTGCTCCTGGCCTACCGTAAACCGCAGGTAGCACCGGTGGGGTGGCAGGACGGGGATGTGGAAATAAGCGTCCTGCAAGTCCAACGCTACCATCCAGTCTCCTGGGTCCAGGGCAGCTAAGACCTGAGCCAGTGTCAGCATCTTGAACGTCTCCTTCCGGAGGAAGCCGTTGACGTTCCTTAGGTCCAAGATAGGGCGTAGGCCTCCTTTGCCCTTCTTGGGTACCCGGAAGTAGTGGGAGTAACAACCACACCCTACTTCTGGCCCAGGAACGCGCTCAATGGCCCCCTTGGCCAAGAGGGCCGTAACATCCTCTTGTAGAGGTTTCAAGTGATCCCCGACACGCAGTGGTATTGCGGTGGCATGGCTGGAGGTGTCGCCTCGAAGGGGAGGGAGTAGCCCCTTCGGACGATTTGCAGCACCCACCTGTCCGAAGTGACAGTGCGCCAGTGGAAGTGGTGATGGCGAACCCTGCCCCCCACTGGCGTCACATGGGCCTGAAAGCACGGACTAGGAGGGTTTTGAGGCGGCTGCTGCAGGGGCAGGTGTGGACTGCCCTCGCCGTTGTCCCCAACCGCCGCCACGGCGGTTTCCATGGCCGCCACCGTGCTGGATGTTAGGCTGTGTGCGTGGCTGGCAGCACGTGTGGGGGCGCCCCTTCCTTGGCCACGAAAGGAGCAAAAGGCACCCATTTGCTGGCGCGGGGCCGAGAGGCCCAAGTACTTGGCCGTAGCCCTGGAGTCCTTAAAGCGCTCAAGCGCATGGTCTGCCTTGTCTCCAAAGAGGCAACGGCCATCAAACGGCATGTCCATAAGGGTGTTCTGGACATCAGCCGAGAAGTTGGCGGACCTCAACCAGGCGTGACGTCGAATCGCCACCGCTGTAGCCATCGCTCTGCCCAGTGAGTCTGTGGCATCCAGCCCACACCGGATAGAATAACGTGCTGCATCTCGACCCTCTGCAAGGGCTTGGGCGAGTTTAGTCTGGACCTCCACCGGACATTGTGGCAAGTCCTCAACCGTGTCCCACAGAGAGTGGGTGTAGCGGCCCAAGAGGCATGCGGTGTTGGATGACAGCAGTCCCTAACTCAGGGAGCAGAATACCTTTTTCCCGTATTTCTCATACCTCTTGGATTCCTGATCGGACAGAGCCCTCGTGAATGCGGTCTGGGAGTTCGAGGCCTGGATGACCAGGCTCTCTGGGGTGGGGTGGGTCGACAGAAAGCAAGCGTCACCCGGAGCCGGGCGGTGGCGTCTGGCCACGTTCCTATCTACAGGCTGCCCTGTAGCGGGCCTGGACCAAGTGCCCAAAAGAACGTCCATCAAGGCCTCATTAAACAGCAGCAGAGGCTTGGCCGAGCTTGACTGCGGTTTAAGGACCGCAGTGAGGAGGTTAGTCCTCATGGCTGCGATGGGGAGCTCAAGGCCCAAGGCCTTGGCCGCCCTCATCAGCCCCACACTGTAGGTAGCCCCCTCCTCCGTAGTCACGGTAGGAGGGGAGACAAAACCAGTGTCTGGCGAGGTGTCCAGACCACTGGCATCCCCAAGCTCACCTGTCCAGTCCTGTTGAGACTGACACTCCGGTGTCAGAGGGTCCTCAGAGCCCTCCCAACACTCCTCGTCACTCATCTCCTGATAACCAGGGTCGTCAAAGGACGGGGCCGGCTCATTGAAGTAGAAATCTCCAAGCGGCGTTGGAAGCGGCACCCACCTGCTCCGCTCCGGCGCCGGAGCTGAATCGAGGGAGGCGTCTGAGACGGCGCTGCCCGAAGGTGCTGCTGGGGGACACACCCTGGGGTTCGGCACCGATGAGGTCGTCAGGTCGACCGGCGACGACCCAGATCCGGAACCGGATCCAGTGGGGTCCTGCGGCGTCGGGACCGAAGTCGCCGGCGGCGCTGAAGCGCATGACGGCGTCGGGGCCGGAGCGCCCAACGCACTGGGGCCCCAGGCAGGTCCACTGGGCCCGAAAGCACCGTGGAACACGCCGGAGGAGAGAGCAACCTCATGGCCATGAGGCTGCGCTCTATCTCCTCCGGCGTCGCATTCTGCCTAGGGAACTGAGGGTATGAAGCAGGCTGCCACGCCCGCGACTCTGACGGAGCCGCGTGGGCGGCGTCACCCGAACCCTCGGCCGCATCGCCCGAGCGTCGGGGAGTCGGAAGAGCGATTATGTCTCTTCGACTTCTTATGCCTACCAGAGGACTTCGAGCCCAAAGACCGATGATGACTCCCGGAGCTTTGGTGGCTCCGACCCCGCGACCGGTCAATCGACCTCCGACCGGACCGGGAACTCTAGCGGAGCGGGGTCGACTGCCGGAGCTCGAGCCGCTTAAGGGACCGCTCCCGCCTAGCTTTGGACGTCAGGGCCCGGCAGTCGGGGCAGGCCAAGCCCAGACAGTGCAGGCACCGGCGATGGGGGTCGGTAACTGACATCAGTCGGTCGCAATCGTCGCAGGCTTTAAAACCAGGCATCGTACCGGCACCGTCAGGAGTCGTGTAAGACTTCGAAAAGCGATCAAAAGGGATCGAAAAAGTTTAGTCAAAAATTGACTAAGGGTACCACTTTTTGCGGATCTGCGCTTGCTGGCGCAGAAAAAAAAAAAGAACTGACGTCAGTGCGCGGAGGCGGCGTCTAAGTACTCCGACGACGTCATCACGGCGCCCACAACGCCGACTGTTGGACCCGGCCTCGTGGCGTGGTCACCCCTGAACCAGGCAGCTTCCCTAGACCCTGAACCACCGACCCTTCCCGCCATGATACACATCCCCGACCCTGGGCTCCCTGTCCTCGTCCCCCATTTTCCTGACATCCGAGGCCGAGGCCCATGTCCCTGCACCTAAGATGGCCGCCCCGGCCCCAGCCCGACCTCAGCCGACGGCGCCATCCCCAGCCAGGGGGTAGAGCACTCCCTGTGAGCAAGAGAGGGAGGAGTAGCTTGGTCACACCTTCCACCTCCCCTCGAGAGATGAGTTTCGATCACCCATCCGGCCTCCGCGAGGGCTGGCTCCAGGCCTGCTGAGTGTCTGGGATCCCTCCAGACCCAACTTGAAAGGATCCGCCGAGACGGAACCCCCAACAACCAGCCCCCAGGTGCTAAGACCTCCGCCTGCGAGGACTCCGGACATCAAAGGAAGGGAGTCCTATATCAAGGGCGGCTCTGGAATGATCAAGCAGTTGTATCCTGGACTACGAGAGCCATGCTGACCTGGTCGCGGCTACTCCTTTGCAGCCAAAGAGACCCCCGAGCCCTGCTGATTCGTCGCGGCTCCCCTACTATCCGAAGAGACTCTTGAGCCCTGCTGATTTGTTCGCGGCTCCTTTGCAACCGAGAAGATCACCGAGCCCTGCTGACACTGTCACTGCTCCATTGCTACCGTAAGAACTCTTGAGCCCGGCCGATTCGTTCGCGGCTCCATTGTAACCAAGAAGATCGCCGAGCCCTGCTGATGCTGTTGCGGCTCCCCTGCTACCGTGAGCCCTGCTGATTGGATTGCGGCTCGAGAGACTCCTCTGGTCCGGCTGGACCCAAGATCACTACGTATCCCCCAGCTCGAGGATTGAGAGCTGTGCGCCGGATACTTTGAACTTTGAGACTGTCCCGCTACCCTCTCCCTACCAAGACTCTTCGAGCCCTTGCTCGCCTGTACTGAGAATCTGCGGATCATAAAGATCTATTTTTTTACTTGAAGAGATAAAGAATACATTCTCTTAAAATCTCCAGTGTGGTGTCTCTCTGTGAAGTGGTGCTAGCGCAGCGCGTACGATTCTAGATTCGAGATCCTCAATCTGAGGGTCTTCCGCCAGTGCTCGGCTGAATTCCTAAGAGAGGTGGGTCCCAGGGTGGTCAGGTGCGAAATCTGTCCCCTCCTGAGATCGGCCCTCTAACATTGGTGGCAAGCAACGGGATCCGAGCCGTAAATCTAGATATCGTACAGTAAGCGGCTGACGCACTACCGAACAGAGATGACAGAGAAAAATACCAAGGGTGCCACTGAGAGTGATGCAAGCACCACGCTCCTTCCGGAACGATTAGAAGATTACACGCACAGAGAATTGAAGGAATTTTGCATGGAAGGAGGAATCGCTACCCCAGGCCTGAATACGAAAGAAGATATGCAGAAAGCTCTACAAACTTGGGTTGAGTCCGAAGAAAACCTTCCCCCGTCAGGAGGAGGAACAGAACAGCTGATCGACCCCGAACCCAACCCGAGAGGAGGCAGCAGTACTCTGGTACGGAGCAGCATCCCAGATGGGGGCCTTTTCTCCCCCGGAGAACTAGCGGACCAAGAAAGGACCCGCAATCATGAACTTGAATTGGCCAAACTCAAAATTGAGTGTGAACTGAAGCTAGCAGAAAAGAGACTAGTGGTGGAACAACTAAGAGTCCAAGGAGAGTTGGAGGAAAAGAAGCTCCAACGGGAACATGAAGACAAGAGGCTCCAGCTGGAGCACAAGCGCGGCCTGAAGGAGATTGAGCTCAAGGCCCGGAGCGAAGAGAATCGCACCTTGGGGAACCGAGAAGTGGTCCCCCCGATAGAACCAAAGGTCCAAATCCCCAAGGATGTGGTGAGAGAGTATTATAAGAATGATGATATCCAGCAATGGTTCAAAGTTACGAAGTCGCCATGACCTCCCACGAGTTCCGCAGAAAGATTGGGGAGCTGGGCTGTAGGGCCGATTCCTGAGCGAGGGGAGAGACACCCTGCTCGACCTACCATCAACTATGCAGACTTCCTACAGCCACATGAAGGAGGCCCTCCTGACGAGATATGGCCTCACTCCAGAAATGTACCGCCAGCGGTTCCGGGACTGCAAGAAGATTCCTTTTTCAGCCGAGCATTCGACAGGTGGGTCAAGGGCAGCAAAATGACCACCATGGAAGAGCTAACTGACCTCATGCTCTGGGAACATCTGTCCGTGAACTGTTTTGTGGAACTTTGCCAGCATCTGCTCGACAGCAAGCTTGCCAACCCAAGGAAGCTGGCCATGGAGGCTGATCGCTGGGTGAATACTCTGGTCCCCCGGGGTCCCGTAGTAGACTCCCCCAGAAACAGTCAGGGATCTCCCCGCCAGAGGGGTGGGGGGAACCAAGGTAGACAGAGGGATTCCCAGTCAGGACCCCTGCGTAGTCCCCCCAGAGGCCAAACCCAGACTATACCAGCCACCTCACCAGCCACTTCCGCTCCCCCGGGCAACCGTGGGCACCGGGTCACTATTTCCTGTTACCGATGCCAACAAACCGGGCATTATGCCAGTGACCCCCTGTGTCCCATGGCCCCGCGACCCTCTGCAACAGCGCCCTCAGCCAGACAGGTAGCAAATGTAGCTCTAGGGGAGGAGATGGAGGACACCGAAGAGTGGGAACCCGCCGCCATGGCCCTAGTCTCCCTAGGAGACCGAGAGGTTATGTTATGTTAGTATGAATTTGTAGAGCGCACGTTCACCCTGGGGTTTCTTGGCGCTGTGTACCGCTGGGGAACCCGTCCTGGCTTTCCCTATTAGATGGTCCCTATTGGGCATCCCCGGCAGCGAGGGGGCCGTTGTGGAGATTAAGCAAGCTATTGCCCAGAGTTGCAGCGTGGGACCCATGGTTAGAGAGGCACTGAGGCGAGATTTATCGAGCCCGCTGACATTGGTTCTCCCTGGGGCCTACTTACCCGATAATACCAAAAAGTACCGACAACTAATGACGGTGAAAGGCCACCGGGTGGAGGCTCTTCGTGACACCGGGGCAAGTATCACAGGTATCCTCAGTCACCTAGTCAGGGAGGATCAGATCATTCCGAATGTCCTATGCCCCGTATTGTCCGGCAACAACACAGAGTCTTTGCAAGATGGCCCTAGTACCGTTCGAATGGAGGGGGAGTGACAGGAGAGTTACGAGTCGCTGTCAGGGCCTCCCAACCAGTAGACTGTCTCCTGGGCAATGACCTGGAGAGTTCCCCATGGAGACAAGTAGAATGTAAGACACACCTGGGCATGATGGGCCTACCCGAGTGGGTGTGCGCCACCACCCGCTCCATGTCCGCCCGACTACCCCCCATCGGGGCGGTCGACGCCGAGCCTCCCAACCACCTCCCTGTAGAAGAAGATAGGGAAGACCAAGCTGAGCCCACTGGCCTCTCCCCAGGAGGAGAGCCCGTCACCGACAACGAGACCTTGCATCCAGAGGCCGCACAGCTCCCTGAGTTCGATGATCTGCCCGAGTTGGCGCAGTGGCGTCACGAGGGGGGCCCCTCCCGAGAGGAGTTCTGCCGGGAGCAAGCCACTTGCCTGTCCCTGGTCGGACTCCAGCGACAGGCCGCGGCCCAAGCTGCGGGCGACCAGACTGGAACTCATTCCTTGTACTGGGAGAATGGTCTCCTGTATAGTGAACAGAAGTCTGCGGAGTTAGGATCGGGTCGGGTACTCGTGGTCCCCCTACGCTTCCGAGACTTCCTCCTGGGTCTAGCCCACGATGTACCCCTGGCGGGACACTTGGGCCAAGATAAGACCTATGACCGCCTAGTCACTCACTTTTATTGGCCCAAAATGCGAACAAATGTAGAAACCCACTTTAAGTCCTGCCCCACGTGCCAGGCTAGTGGAAAGAGTGCAAGGCTCCCCTCCAACCCTTTCCGGTCGTCAGCATCCCCTTTGAGCGGGTCGGGATCGACATAGTAGGACCCCTGGACCCCAGAACCTCCCAAGGTCACCGATTTATCCTGGTCCTGGTGGACCACGCCACCAGGTACCCCGAAGCCATTCCCCTCCGCACCGTGACGGCCCGCGTGGTGGGCTGGGCACTGATGGGGATTTTCTCCCGAGTAGGCGTCCCCCGCGAGGTCGTGAGTGATCGCGGCACAAACTTTATCTCAAAATACATGATGTCTCTGTGGCAACAATGTGGCGTGTCCTACAAATTCACCACCCCGTATCATCCCCAGGGCAATGACCTAGTGGAACGGTTTAACCGAACACTGAAGGGGATGATCATGGGCCTAGAAGAACCCCTCCGGCGCAAATGGGCTGTCCTCCTTCCCGGTCTCCTGTTCGCGTCCCGAGAGGTCCCCCAGAAATCCCTGGGGTTTAGCCCATTTGAGCTGTTGTACGGGCATCCCGTTCGGGGGCCCCTTAGCCTGGTCAAGGAGGGATGGGAAGCAGCCCCCCGGGAACCTCCCCCCGATGTGTTCCGCTACATTCTCACCCTCCGAAACCAGACACGGAAATTTCGAGCGCTGGCTGAAGCCAACCTCGAAGCAAGTCAGGAGGAAATGAAGCGCTGGTACGACCAGAATGCCACTCTGGTCGAGTTTCAACCGGGCCAGCAGGTCTGGGTGATGTCCCCGGTGAAACACTGCGCCCTCCAAGACAAATGGACAGGCCCCTTTAAGGTTGGGGAGAGGAAGAGCCAAGTGACCTACTTGGTGGACGTCCAGTCCCCTCGGAACCCCCTTCGGGTCCTCCCCGTGAATCGCCTCAAGCCTCACTTCGTGCGGACGGAGTTGAGCTTGCTCTTGGCCACAGACAACGGAGCAGAAGAGGAAACGGAGCCTCTCCCTGACCTCCTGTGTGCCAAAGAAAAAGATGGCTCCGTAGACGGAGTGAACCTTTCTTCCTCCCTCACCCCTCAGCAGCGTGAGGACTGCCGCCAGCTCTTGAGGCAGTTCTCAGATTTGTTCTCCCTAGTCCCCAGAATCATCGACTGGTGTGTCCACGACGTGGACACTGGAGACAGCCCGCCGGTGCGACCCAGAGCCTACCGAGTGCCTGATCGAGTCCGGACCTGCATCCAGGCGGAAGTCTCAAAAATGCTCGCCCTAGGAGTGGTCGAGCCCTCCGACAGCCCCTGGGCCAGCCCTGTGGTGCTGGTCCCGAAAGCCGCGGCCCCTGGAGCTGTCCCCGAACTTCGGTTCTGTGTGGACTACCGGGGGCTTAACGCAGTCACCCGAGCAGACGCCCACCCCATTCATCGTGCGGACGAACTCTATGACCGCCTGGGGTCTGCTCGCTACTTGGAGTACCTTCGACCTGACCTGCGGCTACTGGCAAATTGCGCTCACAGAGGGAGCCAAGGAGCGGTCCGCCTTCTCCACCCCGGACGAGCACTATCGCTTCCGAGTGATGCCGTTCGGGATGAAAAACGCCCCGGCCACCTTCCAGAGACTGGTGAACCGAGTCCTGGCCGGGCTGGAAGAGTTCAGCGCCGCATATCTGGACGATATTGCAGTGTTCAGTTCCCAATGGAGTGACCACCTCCGGAGAGTGTTACTAGCCCTGCGCCAGGCGGGCTTGACGGTGAAAGCCAGCAAGTGCCAGATTGGGCAAGGGTCAGTGACCTACCTAGGCCACCAGGTCGGGAGCGGCCAGGTCGCCCCGCTCCAACCGAAGATCGACGCCATCTTGGCCTGGGAACCCCCCACCACCCAAACAGAGGTCCGAGCCTTCCTGGGCCTCACCGGCTACTACCGGAGGTTCATAAAGAACTACGGCAGCATAGTGGGTCCTCTCACAGAGTTGACATCCAAAAGGCAGCCCAAGCGCGTGCACTGGACCCCCTCCTGCCAAAAGGCGTTCGACGCCTTGAAGACCGTAATGTGTACTGCCCCCATACTCCGAGCCTCGGACCACTCCAAAGAGTTTGTGGTTTAGACCGACGCCTCCGAAAATGGCATCGAGGCCGTACTGTCCCAGCTCAACGAGGAAGGCATAGACCAGCCCGTGGCCTTCATCAGCAGAAGGCTACTGCCCCGAGAACAGAGATGGAGCACAATCGAACGAGAAGCGTTCGCAGTAGTCTGGGCCCTCAATGAACTCCGACCCTACCTATTCGGAACCCACTTCCGAGTGCAGACAGATCATCGACCCTTACGGTGGCTCGTGCAGATGAGAGGGGAGAACCCCAAACTGCTGCGATGGTCGATCTCCCTCCAGGGGATGGACTTCACAGTAGAACAACGCCCTGGTACCGACCACGCCATTGCTGATGGCCTCTCCAGGTTCTTCCGCCTCGGCGAGGAGAATCCCTAAGAGGATGGAACCAGGCAGCTTCCTCAGACCCTGAACCACCCGACCCTTCCCGCCATGATGCACATCCCGACCCTGGGCTCCCTGTCCTCGTCCCCCATTTTCCTGACATCCGAGGCCGAGGCCCATTTCCCTGCATCTAAGATGGCCGTCCTGGCCCCAGCCCGACCTCGGCCGACGGCGCCATCCCCAGCCAGGGGGTAGAGCGCTCCCGGTGAGCGAGAGAGGGAGGAGTAGCTTGGTCACACCTTCCACCTGCCCTCGAGAGATGAGTTTCGATCACGCATCCGGCCTCCCCGAGGGCTGGCTCCAGGCTTGCTGAGTGTCTGGGATCCCTCCAGACCCAACTTGAAAGGATGAAAGAAGCTGCCGAGGCGAAACCCCCAATAACCAGCCCCATGGTGGTAAGACCTCCGCCTGCGAGGACTCCGGACATCAAAGGAAGGGAGTCCTATATCAAGGAACGATCAGGCAGTTGTATCCTGGACTACGAGAGCCCTGCTGATCTGGTCGCGGCTCCTCCTTTGCAACCGAAGCGACCCCCGAGCCCTGCTGATTTGTCGCGGCTCCCCTACTATCCGAAGAGACTCTTGAGCCCTGGTGATTCGTTCGCGGCTCCTTTGCAACCGAGAAGATCACCGAGCCCTGCTGACGCTGTCGCGGCTCCATCGCTACCGTAAGAACTCTTGAGCCCTGCTGATTCGTTTGCGGCTCCATTGCAACCAAGAAGATCACCGAGCCCTGCTGACGCTGTCGCGGCTCCCCTGCTACCGTGAACCCTGCTGATTCGATCGCGGCTCGAGAGACTCCTCTGGTCCGGCTGGACACAAGATACCTCCGTATCCCCCAGCTCGAGGATTGAGAGCTGTGCGCCGGATACTTTGAACTTTGAGACTGTCCCGCTAACCTTTCCCTACCAAGAATCTTCGAGCCCTTGCTCGCCTGTACTTAGAATCTGCGGATCATCAAGATCCATTTTTTTATTTGAAGAGATAAAGAATACATTCTCTTAAAATCTCCAGTGTGGTGTCTCTCTGTGAAGTGGTGTTAGCGCAGCGCGTACGATTCTAGATTTGAGATCCTCAATCTGAGGGTCTTCCGCCAGTGCTCGGCTGAATTCCTAAGAGAGGTGGGTCCCAGGGTGGTCAGGAGCGAAATCTGTCCCCTCCTGAGATCGGCCCTCTAACACCGACGACGGACGTGGAGCAGCGGACGACACCTACCGACGCGCATGGGTACTGCTACGCAAAAATTTCCGGATCCAGTCTGATGCCTGGGGATATTCTAAGGTAAGGAATCTAATACTAACCTGTTTCTTTCAGATGCTATATCCAATACACTGTTATAGTCACCTCCCAGTATCATGGAAATATCATGGCAAGGCGCTAATATCTGCGATATATGATCTGGAAAAAAATCCCTGCTCTGTGTTAGGCGCATAGAGTGATGCAATCACAATTGGTCTGCCATCTAGTGTTGCCTTCACTACAACATATCTACCGTCTGCATCTAATTTCGTGTCTATAACTTTAAAAGGAAGCCCCGGTTTAACCCATATTAAAACCCACGTCCAAACGCTGAATAGCCTGTAGCATACAGTTGACCTTGACAGCGTCAGTGTAACTGCAGTAGTTAAGCTCTGGATAAGTGTGTCTCCTGGAGAAGGGCTACCTGTATATGGTGGCGTTTGAGATATGAGTTGATTAAATATCGGCACGATGGAGTGTGTATGCCTCTCACATTCCACGTACCTACTCTAACTGAGGTCATTGCTGGTATAGAATACGGAATGTGGGAGAGTAAATGGGTACTTCACAGGCGAAGTAGGATTTACAATCATATACATTTGTAACACTGTTGGCTTCTTCATAATACATTTTCTAAGTTTCATGTCCCAGCACCAGATAGATGGCTTCCTAAACAATAATAAACATATAAAGAATTTCAAAAGGGCGAAAATGCATCAGGCAATAGTCCAAACCTTATACAGAGGCAACAATAAAACAATGACTAGGGGGTGAGCTAGGCACTTACTTCAAGAAAGGAATATTCTAATGCTTGACTGTCTCCCTAGATACCGGCTAATATTATGTATGTAGAGGCTGTGACTTGTATCACCGCAGCCTAGTGGCAATGACAGGTTTGTGAGGGGTATGCAATTGCTAACATTAATGCACAATAGAGTCGTCACTCCTGTTTCGCAGCCTGTTGCCTTGTCATAGATGTGCAATAGCTTGACCATACTTGCCAGTAATGGGTCTCCGAATACATCAGTGCATAACTGGAATACTTGCTTACTTGTTTGGCCATGCATCAACGTTTTTAACATATAGAGAATACTAAGACGGTATGTTTTAACCAAGATCATCAGATGTTTGCGGAGTGACGTTTGGAAGTTCGAATGAGTCCTGGGAAGCCTGCTGGTCATCAGAAAGGTCATCATCACTATCATGTTCATGCTGACTTGAAGTGGAGACGACTTCGTACAATGGGGATCCACTGATGTCCGCCACCGCCAGGAGAGCCTCTTGCTGTCCACTAAGTGCATGATCTCGGTCTGGTCCCAGAGAATGGGAGAGCTGTGTCCGCTTCCTTGGTCGTCCCGGGTTGCAGCGACGCGAGGGCATGTTGATTGTCTGTGCTTTTGTGCCAGTACCTGAGCCTCTGGGAACATATGTATGAAGCCAATCCTATGCCATCTCCAGAGTGCTAAAAAAGTATGTTTTACCATTTGCAACCACTCGCAGCCGCGCCGGGAATAGCAGGGAGTATTTAAGGTCATGTTGTCGGAGGCGATTTTTGACTGCAATGAAAGAGAACCTCTGCTTCTGAACCTGCACCATGTAATCTGGAAAGAACATTATTCTAGGATTGTCGATTTGAATATCCCGCAATTTTCTGGTCTCTTGCATTATGGTATCCCTGTCTCTGTAATTAAGCAGGTGGAGTAGAAATGGACGCGGATTCGAGCCCGTGGGTGGGGGCCTTGTTGGTACCTTATGTGTCCACTCCAATACGAGGTAGGGCCAGAGGAACAAGTTACTTACCTTCGGTAACGCTTTTTCTGGTAGATACAATATCTGCCTGTGGATTCCTCACCTTGTGAATATCCCCCTTGCGTCAGCAACGTTCGGAAAATTCTTCGTAGCACGCCGGCGTGGACGATGTCATAGGAGCACGGCTTCGCGCGCGACTCCGTCTGACGTCACCGACTCCACATAAGGCCCACGTCGGCGTGATGACGTCAGTTCCGCCCTTTTTTCCGTGCCTTCGAGGCACCCGGACGGACCAACAAGTACATATATATATATATATATATATATACACAATGTACACAGTACATGCAAAACAAATGCATTCAAAGTGCAAAACTATACAAAGTCAGATAAAACCATAATTACATTTGCACATAACATCAGGTATAGCAGAGTGGACAACGGGGAGGCGGGTGGGTCAGTGAGGAATCCACAGGCAGATATTGTATCTACCAGAAAAAGCGTTACCGAAGGTAAGTAACTTGTTCTTCTGATAGATACATCTGCCGTGTGGATTCCTCACCTTGTGAATAGAGTCCCACAGCAGTCCCCACTCCCGGAGGAGGGTGTCCACTCTGCTACACCAGGAAATCTTGGAGAACAGAGCGCGCGAAGTGGCCATCCCTCCTCACCTCAGCATCCAAGCAGTAGTGCTTTGCAAAAGTGTGGAGGGAGGCCCAAGTCGCGGCCCTGCAAATGTCCTCAACAGGAACACCACTAGACAATGCAGAAGTAGCAGACTTTGCTCTAGTTGAATGAGCTCTAATACCCTCAGGAGGGTCCTTACCCGCCAGAGAGTAGCAAATCTTGATGCACAGGATAATCCATCTGGAAAGTGTGCGCTTGTGCACCGCTCTGCCCTTCTTGCAGCCAGCAAAACCCACGAAGAGCTGATCGTCTATTCGATAGTCTTTAGTCCTATCAAGATAGAAGCTAACCGCTCTCTTCGGGTCCAGGCGATGAAGCCTCTCCTCCTCCTTGGAAGGGTGTGGGGGAGGATAAAAGGTAGGAAGGGTAATGGATTGACCTAGGTGGAAGGGAGTAACCACCTTAGGCACAAAAGCAGCCCTGGTCCTAAGAACCATTCTTTCAGCATGGATGGACAAAAAATGGGGCTTGGAACTAAGAGCTTGAAGCTCACTTACCCTCCTTGCCGAGGTAATTGCAACTAAGAAGACCGTCTTAAAAGAAAGAAGCCTCATTGGACACTTGTGTAAGGGTTCAAACGGCGAACCCATCAGATAGGTTAACACAAGATTCAAGTCCCAATGTGGAACAATAAAGGGAGAAGGAGGGAACTTATTAGTGAGCCCCTTCAAAAATCTTAAAACCACAGGTGATTTAAAAAGAGAGGGCTGATCCGGCAAGCAGAGGAATGCCGATAAGGCCGAAAGGTAACCTTTGACAGTGGCAACAGCAAACCCCTGCCGTGCCAGAGAAAGAGCAAATAACAAAATATCAGATAAATGAGCCTTTAACGGGTCAACATCCCTCTCCCTACACCAAGACACAAACTTAGTCCACCTATACGAATAAATGGACTTGGTGGACCACATCGCGGTCGTGTTGTCCGTCAGGACTTGAACCGACTGACCGCGAAGGGAAGGGAGGAAGGCCTTGAGCGCCAGACGTATCGCCCGTAACTCTAGAAGGTTGATGTGAAGCAACCTTTCCTCTGGAGACCAAAGACCCTTGACCTCCAGATCCCCCAGATGAGCACCCCACCCTAGAGTGGATGCATCCGTTATCACCGTGGCCACCGATGGTGGAAGCTGAAAAGGCTTTCCTTGAGACAGATTGCCTTCCACGCCCCACCAAGACAGATCCGCTGCAGTCTCTCTGGAGATCTTCACTGACTCCCCGAGATCTCCGTTGTGTTGATACCACTGCCTGCGGAGGCACCACTGGAGTGCCCTCATGTGCCAGCGTGCATGGTTGACCAGGAGAATGCAAGAAGCCATCAGACCGAGCAGGCGAAGGACCTTCAGGACCGGAACGACCGCTCCATTGTGAAATAAAGGAATCATTTCCTGTATGTCGCGAATCCTTTGCGGAGGAGGGAATGCACGACATACAGTAGTGTCCGGTACCGCACCTATGAACAGGTTGCGCTGGGAGGGCACCAGGTGAGATTTGGGCACATTTATTGAAAAACCCAACCTGAACAACAGCTGCGATGTTTCTTGCAGGTGATGAAGCACCTTCTCGGGCGACTCCGCTTTGATCAGCCAGTCGTCCAGATACGGGAATACAGGAATCCCCGACCTCCTGAGATGTGCAGCCACCACTGCCATCACCTTGGTGAAAACTCGAGGCGCAGTAGTAAGACCAAACGGAAGGACCGCAAACTGGTAGTGTTGCGATCCCACCGTAAAACGGAGATACTTCCTGTGCGACTTCAGGATCGGGATGTGAAAATACGCATCCTGCAAGTCGATCGACACCATCCAGTCTTCTTCCAACAGCGCTTGAAGAACCTGCGCAAGAGTGAGCATTTTGAATTTCTCCTGCTTGAGATAGAGATTCAAAATCCTGAGGTCCAGGATTGGACGTAACCTGCCATCCTTCTTGGGGATCAGGAAATACAGGGAGTAGCATCCCTGACCCCTTTCCTGCTCTGGAACCACCTCTATCGCACCTTTCTTGAACAAAGCCAGGACTTCTTCCTGCAAGCGAACAAGGTGGTCCTCCGAACAAAAACCCTGGCAAGGAGGGTAATTGGGAGGGAACTCCTGGAAAGGAAGAGCATACCCATTTTCTACGAGATTGAGAACCCAAAGATCTGATGTAACCGATTCCCAATCCCGTAGAAAATGAGTAAGCCGACCCCCCACCGGAGCCACATGATCCAGAATGGCGGATCTAGGGCTGCTTTGCTGCAGGGGGAGGGGGTTGGTTATTAGAGGAAGAGGAGGAGGAGGAGGAGACCTGGGGCCCACGACCACGGCCCCTTTGCTTTCCTCTGTAGGATTTATACAGAGGATTCTGGCGCTGCTGCTGCTGTCCTTGATTGTAGGGACGAAAATTGGGTCTGCCAAAACCCCTATACTTCCTAGTCGCAGAGCCCCTCGTCTGAAGGCCCAAGACTTCGCCGTAGCCCGGCTGTCCTTGAATCTCTCCAGAGCTACGTCAGCCTTCTTGCCAAAGAGACCTGTCCCATCAAACGGTAAGTCCAACATAGTAGACTGAACGTCAGAAGAAAAATCGGAGGACTTAAGCCATGCGGCCCTTCTTGTAGCAACAGTAGAGCCCATAATTCTGGCAACAGAGTCCACCGTGTCCATACCACTCTGTATAACCATACGAGCTGCAGCCTGAGTATCAGCGACCACCTCGTTAAAGTTCTTCTTATCGTCCTCTGGAAGCTTAGAAGAAAGCTGTTTAACAGAGTCCATCAACGCGTGAACGTATCTCCCCAAGAGGCAAGTAGCATTGGTGGACTTCAAGGCCATGCTCCCCGAGGAGAAAATCTTTTTAGCAGACTGGTCCAACTTTTTCGAGTCCTTGTCTGCTGGCACCTGAGGGAAAGAACCCGCAGCCCTGCTGGAACAGGCGGCCTGCACTACCAGACTCTCCGGTGCAGGATGCGAGGAAAGAAATTCAGGGTCATCAGGAGCCACCCTGTAACGCCTTGCCACTGACCTGGAAACCGCAGGAGCAGATAAAGGCCTCTTCCAGACCTCCTTTATTGGTTCAGTCAATGCATCCATAAAAGGAAGCGTAGGCTCCACAATTGAAGAAGGCGAATGCAATACTTCCGTAAGGATGTTGGGCTTGTATTCAACTGTGGGCAAAGTCAAGCCTAGCAACTCTGCAGCCTTCTTTATGACGACATGATAGGGTGCCAAGTCCTTAGATGGAGCGTCAGAAACGGTTGGCAAACCCCATTCAGGAGAAAGTTCCAAGCCACTTGCATCCTGAAGGTCTTCAAAACAATCCCCCTCTTGCAACTCTCCTTCCTCAACCTCGGAGTCCATAAACTCCTTCTCCTCCAAGAGGCGTTGTGCCCTGCGCCTCGACCACTCCATACGGACCGAAGTCGATGGATCCGGCAACGACTCCGACGGCGCCGGAGCCGACGTCGAGCGAGGAGCCGGAGGACGGGAAGTACCACGATCCGAATCCACCCGAGGCCGATCCGGAGTCGGCGAAGCCGCATGCGAAGTCGACGACCTCGGCGGCGCCGTACCGAGCCAAGGAGTGCAAGGCGTCGGCATAAACGGCATAAAGGGGGCCGGGGCATAAGCCTGGGGCACACCCAAATTGAAAGACAAAGGACCCATGGGACCCATAGGCGCACCAGCGGGGTACATCGCCCTCGAGTAAACACCAAACATGGCGTTTAAAAACTGCGAGGGATCCTGACCTGGACCTGGAAAGGAGGCTGATCCGGCAAAGGCGCACCCTGGCCCTCTTGTTCTTCAGGCTCCACAACCGGAGTCGGTGCTCGAGGAACCTCTTCTTCATGCACCGAAGAGTGGTGCGACTCCAGATCCTGTTCCTGCTACTGAACTGGAGAACCCACATGAGATTGAGCTGGAGAAGGAGACACGAAGTCCTTGTGATGTTTACGTGACTTCTTCCTCGAATCCGAAGACTCCTTGCCAGAGTGGTGTCTGGAGTGATGTTTACTCCTCTTATGCTTCTTTCTCGAGGAGCCCGAAGCATGGCCCGACTTGGAACCGGACCTCGACCTCCCTCTGGACCTTGATCTCTCTCTCGACCTCGACTTGGCCCTCGAAGCCGACCTCGACTTCGCCCTAGAAGCCGACCTGGACTTCGACCGCGACCGTTGTCTCGACTTCGAGCGCCTGGACACTGACCTCGAAGACCTTCCGGCTTCCCTTTCCTTCACCTTAGCAAGCAGAAGCTTCGCCTCCCGCTCTCGCAAGGCTTTGGGGTTCATCTTGTCACAGGAACGACAGTTTTTGACATCGTGTCCCGAACCAAGACACCACAGACAGTCGGGATGCGGATTGGTAATCGACATCATCCGGGAGCAGGAACCACATTGTTTGAAACCTGTCTTCCTCGACGACATCTTCGGCGATGAAGCGAATTCCAACAGAGAAACAATAACAGCTAAACAGCGAAAAGATACAAAAGTATCGCAGAAGATCCCAGAAACCGTTAGCGTCGACGACGCGGAAAAAAGGGAACTGACGTCATCACGCCGACGTGGGCCTTATGTGGAGTCGGTGACGTCAGACGGAGTCGCGCGCGAAGCCGTGCTCCTATGACGTCGTCCACGCCGGCGTGCTACGAAGAATTTTCCGAACGTTGCTGACGCAAGGGGGATATTCACAAGGTGAGGAATCCACACGGCAGATGTATCTATCAGAACACTCCCTCTGGAAGCAGGGAGCGAAGCCAGGTTTCAGCATATGTAACCGGATCTCTGCCTTCCTTCCCCTCCAGCAAGCCCACCATGCGCACATTGTTCCGTCTTGCCGTCCTTCAGTGTCCTAAACCCTATGCTCCAGAAACTCCTCGGTTCAGTAGATGCTGTACATGCTTGTCTGTTCCGGTTACTTGTGGAGTGATTTCAGCTATGGCAGTTTCCACCATAGTAGTACAGTCTGCTAATTTACAGTGGTCAGCAAGCAGATGTGTGAGGTCGATGGCTACTTTGTCTATTTTATTTTCTAATGAGGTGCGGGTATGGTTAATTGTTTCTCCC
This sequence comes from Lissotriton vulgaris, assembly GCF_964263255.1. NCBI lineage: Eukaryota > Metazoa > Chordata > Amphibia > Caudata > Salamandridae > Lissotriton > Lissotriton vulgaris. The sequence goes on along the minus strand of NW_028251555.1, from coordinate 18,813 downwards.
AGTTTCTCTACTGCTGCAAGCACTGCGTCTAATTTACTGGAGGTTGGGTCAGCAGAGGCATGCTCCGCCATTTTGCCTGGTTTGGATGATAGTGGTGGTACGAGGGTGCCTCCTGCTCCTATTTTTGCACGGGTGCCTTGCAACATTAGGTTTGGGCCACACATATGTGAAGCTCACTGACCTGGTGAGGTGTGCACGGTCTTCTTTCCCTATAAGCTCAGTCTCACAAATGCGACAGTATGCTGTCAGATGCGTCAAGAATGACGGCGCCAGAGGCGGATGTATCCTCGCCGATTCTCTTGCCCCTACACTGCATTGCTGGTCTCGCTAAGCGTATTGATGCCACTGCTGCAAGTTGACTTGTGCTTACAGTGCACCGCTTGCCCCCCAGCAGCCTCCTCAATTGTGTGAAACACTGTTCAGTCTTAGGGGCTGGCAGGGAGTTGTGGGTCATTGGGGCAGTGAACTGCAGTCGTGTTGAGCATTTAGCTTAAGAAAAAGGATCAGTTCTGGCCTCTGATCTGAGTGTCAGCGGCTTTCGCTCCTGCTGTAAATGTCAAGGTGTGCGGGTTTCACTCCACACAAATTCCTACATACACCGCTTGGGCACCCCTAGGCCTTGAAATGTGAGCTGTGGCTGAATCTAGTCAGTTCTTAGGCGCTGAGCCACAGTTTTAACACGCGACTACCCCTGGTAGGGGTTACTGCAGAAGAACGCCGCCACTTCACAGCACATCAGGCAAAACAGTCTTCACAGCTCAGCAGGCAGGGCCTGTTTACAAATCAGTGCAGAGATCCCCTCAGTTCAGTAAGGCTGTGTCCGGCCCAATGGGAAGGCAAATGGAATCCTGCGGAGCGCACCCGCGTTTTCTCTTGCAAAGCGGAAATTACCATGCGCTACGCTTTCATGTAACCATTGTCCACCTCTGAGAGTTGACAAAGATATGTCAGGTCCGAGCTGTGGTGGAACGTGGCTTGGGCCGACGATGATGAAGCTGGAGCAAGTGGAGGGGGGGGGGCGGGAGGGTGCAGCCTGTGGAGCTGCGAGTGAACCGCAATCTTCGAGCTCTCCCATCTGGCTGCTTGCATCGCATCCCTCTCGCCGCCTGTAATGTACCTTCAAATCAGATATGGCTGCCTCCCTTCAATTCTCTTGTGCTGCGTCTCTCCAGAAGCTCCGGCGCTGCAGTGGATGTGTTTAGGCCCTCGTCACCTAGTGCAGACCTCCACCTCAACGGTCTAGGTCTTACTGTGCGGTTGTGGTCACTTGTATGGCTCTGTCTCGTGGGCAGCTTCTGGTAGCTGTAGTATTCTGGAGCTTTGTGACCAGAGCAATGGTGTGTTGTCACTTCAATTCTGCTATACGGAATCGCAGTACACCGTGGGCTCACTTCTGCACGAAGTGACTGCAGCCCTGCTGTACAATGCGCCATTGAAGCAAGTGCGTCATTTGTTTCGGCCTTGTGGGCGGGCTTGACTCCGGGCTTGTGTGAAGTGTATCCCCGTGTTGCTGGAAGCCCACCCAGAGGCGTGCAGGGCCAGAGACCACTTCACAGGATGAGGTCTCCGATTTTACTCATATTTGCCTCGGAGCTTCAGGGCATTCTCAAGAATGAGCCCGTCAAGTCACGGCCTCTTCATTTCTTCGTCAAAACTGAGCTGCAGCCAGTGCAGGGAGCGCCTGACGGAGCTTTACCCAAGCACGTCTTTCTTCATTGCTGGCTTAGCCACGCCCCCCTGTTTCTGCACCTCTCTTGCCTGTTTATGCACCTCTCTAGCTTCTTTCTGTGCCTTTATTCCTCTCTGCAGTTTAAGTCCTTTCTGCACCTCACTTGACTCTTTCTGAACCTCTTACCTCTTTCTGCCCCTCTTACCTCTTTCTGCACCTCTCTTGCCTCTTTCTGCACCTCTCTTGCCTCTTTCTGCACCTCTCTTGCCTCTTTCTGCACCTCTCTTGCCTCTTTCTGTACTTCTCTTGCCTCTTTCTGTACTTCTCTTGCCTCTCTGTGCCTTTCTTCCTCTTCCTGCGCCTGCCCCTCTCTGCACTTCTTGTGCCCCTCTGCACTTCTCTCTGCCCCTCTCTTGCACCACTCTTGCCCCTCTCTGCACCTTTTGCCCCTTTCTGCGCCTTTCTTCCTCTCTGTGCATTCATACTCTCCCAGTGCTTTTATTCCTCTTTCTATACCTTTATTCCTCGTTCTGCATCTTTATTCCACTTTCTCCATCTTTATTCCACTTTCTCCATCTTTATTCCACTTTCTGCATCTTTATTCCACTTTCTGCATCTTTATTCCACTTTCTGCAGTTCTCTTGCTTCTTTCAGCACCTCTTGCCCCCTCTGCACTTCTCATGCCCCTCTCTCCACCTCTTACATCTTTCTGCACCTTTCTTCCCCTCTCTGCGCCCTTTAAAAATTTCCTGTGCTTTTATTCCTCGTTCTGTACCTTTATTCCTCGTTCTGTACCTTTATTCCTCTTTCTGTACCTTTATTCCTCTTTCTGTACCTTTATTCCTCTTTCTGCAATTCTCTTGCTTCTTTCAGCACCTCTCGCTTCTTTCAGCACCTCTGGCTTCTTTCAGCACCTCTGGCTTCTTTCAGCACCTCTCGCTTCTTTCAGCACCTCTCGCTTCTTTCAGCACCTCTCGCTTCTTTCAGCACCTCTTGTTTCAGCACCTCTTGTTTCAGCACCTCTTCTTTCAGCACCTCTTGCCTGTTTCTTCACCTCTCGCCTATTTCTGGAACTCTCTTGCCTGTTTCTGCATCTCTTGCTTCTTCCTGCACCTCTTTTTTTCTGCACCTTTCTACTTTTTATTCCTGTAGGAAGGTGGATACCTGACTATGGTTACCCCCAACTTTTTGCCTGGTGTTTTGCTGGTTTTTCGACTTAGTTGACCTGGGACCCTGCTATTCAGGGCCCCAGGCCTACTGCTCTCTCTGTAAAATGGATTCCATGTACCCTAGGTACATATCCAATTGGTACTGGGCCACCATATCAGACCCTGTCACTCAGGGCATAGGTGTACCCAGGGCCTACCAGGGGCTGCAGCATGTATTATGCCACCCCTGGCTGGCCATCTAAATCTGACAGAACTGGCTGCACGACAGCTGGGGCGAGGTGGTGTAATCACCCCTTGCTTTAGATATAGTATACCTATATCTAACCCTAAAATGGACACACAGATTCCTATCAGTCACTCCTATGGCAGGCCTTGACAATCCTGAAGGCGGAGTGCTTGGAATCGTGTGAGATGGTGCTCTGGCATGAGCTGAGCCCGTTTGCAGCTTGCGGAACCAAGTCCTAATAGCTGTTCCATGATAACGCATACCATATACTCTTAAGTGCATTATAATCCTCGCGGTTATATGCCAACTCTGGTATCGCTTTATCAAAACATGTCGAGTAAGCTGTCATACGAATTGGAATACTAACCCCTCGCCAATTCTGGCGATGGGGTTAGCATTCCACCCTTCTAGAGGGACACGACATGTATGTAACTGTGAACCCCGGTTAAAGTTAACTCAAGCCTCAGCATCACAAAATGGATGCTGCCACCACAGACACAAGTCTGACCTCCTGCTGCTGGGAGTCCTTCCAGCGAGGGAGGCTTGGACAAAGGGTTTCCTGTCAGGGGCGGTGCTAGCACCATCCCAGACAGGGTTTTGTGTATCCTGGGTAGGTAGGGCTTTAGAGGAAGGTGACTGCAAGTGGCACCCCGGTGCTCACTATGCATCTGCCCGCTAGAACCAGTTCCAAGGGCACACCAGCCCCTGAGCTGGGGAAAGTCCGGCATGGGAGAGGGGTGTAACCACCCCCCTTCCTGGTCCCACCCCTAGGGCAGGACCTAGTCACGTACCCACCCCTTTCTTTAGGATAAAGGCAGGAGCAGGGACCCTTCCAAATTAGATCATCTTTGAATCAAGAAACTACTTTCTACGAAAGGAACTCTCGACTTCTTCTCAAGATTTCTCCCTTGTGGCTAAGGAGTAGTCACCCTGCATCCGCAGGCACCATCCAAGCATCGCGGTCTGCTGTAAGTCTCTCCTCCGGATCAAGACTGCCCAGCTCAACGAGAACCGGCTTCCCTGGCACCTCTGACCTCTACCCGCATCGTCAGCTCAGCTGAGATCCGTGGGTGCGACGAGACCTCGAGGGACCGGCCATCTTCAAGATTGCACGACGCTTGCCCAGCACGACCGCCGAGGGATCCTCGAGTGAGTGCTTTGGGGTCCGAGAAGCCCCAACCCTGAGCAGCTCCAGCACCGAAGTTCAGCCCTCCAGCATCCACCAGATCTGCGTGGGGCCCTTCTGCTTTTTGCTGCTCACCGCGTTGTCTGGCTACTAGCCGCTGGCTTGTGGCCTTCCCGACGACGAACGACGACATCAACACCACTGGTCTGGTTGCTCCAGACTGGCCCTTGCTCCCCTCCAAAAGAGGAGCACCCCGGACCCTCCTGGTCCACTCCAGACGCCATTTTGAGTCCACCGCGTGGGCTTGCATTTGCCAAGGCTTGTTGCCCCCATCCTGGGTCCAGCGACATCGACAGCAGATACCATCGTGGGACAGCTCGCACCTCCATCCTGGTCGCCGACAACGCCTCCTGGTCCGTGAGACTGCAGAGCCCAGCGTCGCCCACTCACCTGGTCGAGGTGACTCCATCCGGTGCGATCCTGGTGCCCATCTAATCACTGGCTAGTGATTCAGAACTTGGTCCCCTCTGCTTACAGGTGTCTTCCATCTTCGATCCAGGCTTGGATCACACCGAACATCTTCACTGGTCGCCTGCCAGCAACTTCTTCTTTCAGGCTCCATAGACTGCAACGAGGATTCCCGACGTCTTTCCAGACCTATGCATCCGCAGCCCCTGGGCTAGGTAACTTCGGCATGTCGGTGCCCCAGCATAGCCTCACTATCCAAGGGTCCAGATCCTTTTTCGTTTCAGCTCTACATAGTCGGATTCGTCCGATATCACTAACTTTGTAATTCCTAGCAACCATAGACTTTGTCCCGCATCCCGCGTGAGAGTGCACACTCTGCACCAGAGTCCCCTAGGCCTCCTGCTAGTAATCTGAAGGTTCAGTAGCCCAGTCCTAGCGATTCCAAAGCCTATTAGTACAGTACTTACCTGCTAGTAATTTCGCATTCCACTTTTGTAGTATATGGTTTTTCGTGCCCCTCGGGCATTTGTGTAAATTGTGCAACTTTAAGTATTTTCTTAATAGTTTTGTTGTGTTCTTAGTACTCTGTCCTCATAAAGAGTACAGGGATGTTGTGATCTAAATAAATACACTGTTTATTTTCATAACACTTGTGTGGTGTCCTTTCACTTGGTGTTCAAGGGGTATATGTGATGATATAACAGCTGGCTTAACACGCCCTCTACAGTTTAGCCCGAAGAATACTCGTATCCATGCTACTAGGATAGCTGGTCTATAAGGTTGACTTACAACCAATCATCAATAATGGTTGTTTGGACTGATACATAATGCTCACTAGAATAGTGAACATTATATATCAGGCCAACTTCTCACAATTCCTCTCTGCAGCTTTAGTCCTTTGTGCATTTCTCTTGCTTCTTTCTGCATTTCTCTTGATTCTTTCTGCGCCTAAAGCTTCTTTCTGCACCTCTGATGCTTCCTTCTGCCCCTCTCATGCTTCATTCTGCCCCTCTCATGCTTCATTCTGCACCTCTCATGCTTCATTCTGCACCTCTCATGCTTCATTCTGCACCTCTCATGCTTCATTCTGCACCCATCAAGCCTCTTTCTCAACCTCTCTTGCTTCTGTCTGCACCTCTCGCTTCTGTCTGCACCTCTCGCTTCTGTCTGCACCTCTCGCTTCTGTCTGCACCTCTCGCTTCTGTCTGCACCTCTCGCTTTCTTCTATACCTCTCATGCCTTTTTCTATACCTCTCATGCCTTTTTCTGTACTTCTCTTGCCTCTTTCTGCACCTTTCTTCCTCCAGCTGTGCCTTTATTCCTCGTTCTGCACCTATATTCCTCTTTCTGCAGTTCTCTTGCTTCTTTCTGCACTGCTCTTGCCGGTTTTCTACACCTTTCAGCCTCTTTCTGTACACTATACAGGGGCTCACAAGGTGACCCAATACCAAATTGGAGATGTATCTAAAGTACATGTAGTCCATTTTACAGTGAGAGCAGATAGCCTGGGGCACTGATAAGCAGGATCCCAGGCAAACGAAGTCAAAAACCAGCTAAACACTAGGCAAAAAGTTGGGGTAACCATATAGTCAGATGTCCATCTTCCTACACATAGTGTATTATTCTAGAAAAGCCAGAACCAGACACAACATAGGCCTCACTTGAGGTTTTGGGAGTAGAGTCTTGAAAATGACCAATGTCTAATAAACAGGAGTGTATGCTTTAGTTTCGTTTTAAATATGACAGTGCCACCCAATTATCCCGCGAGAACTGGGTATTATTATAACAAAACTACAAAAATGTCCCCTAAGGAATTATTTCTCAATTATTTCTAATTTGTAATTAGTCACAACAAGTGAACATACGTTAAATCATGCATGGGATTATCATGATGTATCATTATTTATTATGATCAAGATTCAAACAATGTAATATGGCAACAATAATACTACAATAATACTACTAACATTCTAGATCTTGTAGTATACAACATATTTTGCTTATTTGTATGGACAAACAAAATACCATACATCACCAAGTTTTCAGAACATAATGTGACAATTTCAAATTAACACAAAGGTTCATCTCTAAGCAAATTGATGTTAGGCGCCTAACCCCCCACCAATAGGCGAGATACCTTCCAGGGAGTTCCCCTTTGAAACTCTCCCAGTAACCACATTCATTTTCGAATACACCTCCTCCTGACTAGCTAAACGAGTTGTACTAAGTGGGTCAGCTACCCCTTGTTCAAGGTTACCAGAATGACTCTCTCCGTTGATAACAGGACGGAGTCAATCAATGCCCTCCAAACCAGAGAGTGCGTCGTAGCGGTTAAACAAGTGAGAAAGGATGGGGTGTGTGTGTTCCTGTCTATTGGAAATCTCCCATAAGCTCTTCTGGGCATTAGGGGGGTAGCAAAGGGGATATTATATTGTGTGGGATAGAAATAACTGAGGCCCAATGACTGCACATCCCCCATCCTCCCTAATCTAGCTTCCCTACGTATAAAGTCCACCACACAAGGATCCCTGAAATTGATAATAAGACAATCACCTTCCAGGTCCTTCGGGCAGTGTCCCACCCAATCTACTCGTCTAACACTCAATATCTCTGGGGCAGGGGACGGAGGGAGGGGTCTATTTTTATTCAACCAAAATATGACTTTATTTCTGAGGTCCCCATGGGATTCGGTTGTTTCTTCCCTAAGGGTTGAAACACCTGTTAAAACAATTGTAAAAGAAGTAGCCTCAGGAGGTAGGTCAACATATGGAAATCCCTGTTTATAAACTTTCTGTGCTAAGGCAAAGGGATTTCTGTCTTGGCTCCCCAAAGTTCTAGAGCTTGGTTTGGACATGGTGGTCGATTTAGAACCACCCCTGGCAGGGTTCGGGGTTTGGACACCAGTAGAAGACTCGGTATTGTGCGGATGTGAGACGGCATCCCGACAACCCCGACCAGTACTCCGCCCTTCCCCGAACTTACCTCCTTCGCCGCCCCCGGGACTGTATCCCCGGCCTCATTCTACCACCATACGGACTCGACCTGAGACGCCAGCAAACCGCCAGAGAGTCACTCGCTTCTTTTCCCCACAGGGACCAACCAGAACATCGGGCCAGACCGCCTCAAATATCGCGGACTCCGGAAACCCCGCCCCTATGGCAGCGACAGCACCGGATAAAAAGGAGAACCCGGAAGTGCAAGTCGTCGGAGATTTGTGGCAGGAACCTCGGACTGGTGGACGCGAAGGAGAAGACGGAGGAGACGGAGAGCAGACGGCTGAAGCAGACGTGTGGACCGAAGAGTGGTGGAGTCCACAGGAGGTGGCTGTAGAGCGGCCGTAACTCAACGGGAGAGTTACGGCGGACCGCGTGAGTGCCCTTAACCTCAGTAATTCTACTCACTAGGAGTCCCCTGTATAGTCCTTGTAAATTCCCCTTCTCTTTAGAATTCACGTCCCCTGCACTATTATAATTGTATAGCACTGCACTGTTTGACCCGCCCCCCTCTTCACGTCCCGACCAAGCACTCTTTCTTCCTCCCGCCCCGTATTCCTTCCTCCCGGTCCCTTCCTTTCCTCACTGTCTCCGTTTTCCGGTCCTTCCCCACACCCCCGGGTGACGGTGACGGTAGCCGAGATCCTACGACTAGGATAGGACTAACGGTCCCTTTTGTTTCTCTTTTGCTCCCTGCCCTCCGTGGATCCTCCCCATCGCCGGACCCTCCGTTGGACCCGCCGAAGACCGCAAGCAGCAACGCCGGCCCGGAGTGGATCCAGCCCCGGACTTCCTCTTTGTTTTCCTTGTGTTCTACCTCTGTGACTTTGCAAATAAACCCCTACTATAGCACACTACATACGGCCTCCTCGCTTGCTTTTCCGGCCCGCTGTACACCCACCCTCACATTTGGTGTCAGAAGTGGGATCAGCCGGAAGCATGGAGGCCGTAGTTAAGAAGATGGCGGAGTCCCAGGAACAGTTTGCCAAGCTGATGGAGCAGTTCCTAAAGACAGCTGAAGACGACAGGGGCCAACTTCACGATGTCCTGAAGGGTCAAGGGACCGCCCACGGAGAGACCATGGAGAAGTTAACAACGGCCCTGGGGCAGCAGAGACCCCTAGCCTCCCTCCCTTCTGTGGTGCTGCAGAAGTACGTCCCGGGGGAAGACCCGGACTACTTCTTTACTAACTTTGAACGTCTTGCCCAAGCCGCCAATTGGCCCACGGACCGTTGGGGGCAATATTTGGGACCCCTTCTCACTGGCGATCTACAAGCCGCATACCAGCAGGCCAACATACAGGGCACCACCCCGTATGCAGACATCAAAAGGTGCGTGTTGGAACGGCTTGGGATCGACGACGATACATATAGATTAAAGCTACGCCAAGCCAAAGAGAGGCCACAAGAGAATCCCCGGGCCCTCTCGTTTCGAATCAAGGATCTTGCAAACCGATGGCTCCGGCCAGAAAACTCAACCAAAGACGAGATACTTGAGAAAATCTATTTGGAACAGTTCCTGAACTCTTTACATCCTGCCACACAGCGGTGGGTGAGACAACATTCCAGACTCACCCTGGAAACCGCCATTGAGATAGCTTCAGCCTTCAGCCGGGCACAGGAACTCCAGCGGGGTAAGGAGGAACACCCGCACCGATCCTTGAACGCCGGTACATCACGGCCTCTCCGGCCCCTTCTACCACGACGACCAGAACCAGCACCCCTGTTTTTCTCCCCGGTTGTGTTCCGTCCCCATAATCCAGGACCCCAGTGCTATGCCTGTGGTGGGTACGGTCACATTGCCCGGATGTGCCCGCAAAAGGAAGAGCCTATGGAGGTCGGGCTTGTAAGGAACTATCTATGCAACCCTCCGGGCACCACACCCCCAGCTTTCCATTATCCGGTCTCTATCAATGGCCAAAGAGTTATGGCCCTTGCCGATAGTGGCTGCCGGCAGAGCGTCCTGAGACCTCAAGATCTGGCTCACCCAGTCAGTCCTACGGGGATGGTTGCCATTCAGTGCGTCCATGGGGACACCAAACAATACCCCACTACCCGGGTGCATGTCCAGCACCAGCATGACCCCGGGACCTCCCTCACCATTGGTATGGTTCCCGCTCTCCCCGAACAGGCCATTCTGGGGAGCGACTATCCGGGACTGCCTACGCTTCTCCAGGACACCTCAGACTCCTTGTCCCAGTGGTGGAAGGACGCTCCTTATCCAGGCCAGAACAACCCCGCAACGATTCCGAAAACCCACAAAACCAGAATCCAGAAGAGAAAAGAGAAGAAGGAATACGTCAGCGCGTTCCCCGCTTTTACTGACGACCATCCGTGGCAGACGGATAGGGAATTCCGAGCGGCCCAGCAGGAAGATCCCCTTCTTCAGGAAGCGTGGGGAAGGGCCCTCGATCACGAAGACCCTTTGCAAGTAGGTCCCTACTTCTTTAAGAAAAACGGGTTGCTGTATAGAAAAGGTGGGCCCCAACAGAACGCCCAGTTGCTTATCCCAGGTCCCTTCCAGGACAAAGTCCTCTTTCTTGCCCACAGCCATCTTCTGGGGGGTCATTTTGGCGACGAAAAGACCAGTCAAACCGTTTTAGAGAAATTCTTTTGGCCCGGGGTGTACCAGAGGATCAAGAACTATTGTCGGGAATGCATTGTATGCCAGAAAAACAGCCGACATAGACCTCCCAGAGCGCCGTTGCAACCCCTCCCTCTCATAGACGTTCCCTTTAGCCGAATAGGGATGGACATCATAGGACCACTCTTGCCCTCCCGTAGCGGCTGTCGCTATGCCCTGGTCATAGTGGACTACGCCACCCGCTTTCCGGAAGCCATACCCCTGAGACAACCCACTACCCAAACGATAGCCAAAGCCCTGATCTCCCTGTTTTCCCGGGTAGGGTTTCCCCGGGAAATCCTGACCGATCAGGGCACACCTTTCGTTTCGGCCTTGATGAAGCAAGTGTGCGCCGAACTGGGGATAAAACAAATCCGTACTTCGGCATATCATCCGCAGACGGACGGATTGGTGGAGCGATACAACGCCACCCTCAAACAGACCCTCAAGAAACTCCTGGGCCTGGAAGCCAAAAGGTGGGAGGACATGCTACCCTTAGCCCTCTTCGCCATCCGCTGCAAACCCCAGAGTAGCACCGGCTACTCACCATATGAGTTACTGTATGGGCGTCCCCCGCGTACCCTGCTAGACATGGCACAAGAGGCCTGGGAGGCCGAACCGGATCGCACTCGTCCGCTCCCGGAATACCTTGAGAACCTGAAGACTCACCTCTCCATGATGCGGGACATAGTGAGACAGAATCTCGAGAACGCCCAAGATAACCAAAAGAAGCAGTATGATAAAGGTACCAGGCCCCGTGAATTCGCCGTCAACGACTTGGTACTCCTCATGATGCCCTCATCGGACCAAAAACTCCTGGGACAGTGGCAAGGGCCTTACACCATCCTCAGACAGGTGACCCCAGTTACCTATGAGGTTGAGATAGACTCTACCCGTGGAACCTCCCAGATATACCATGTAAACCTGCTAAAAAAATGGGAAGGACCCCGTCCCGTCCTACACGGAAACCCCGCTCACCAACTTCTCTCTTTTGACTCCTGTGTTGATCCGGAACTGACTCCAATACAAACCCAGGAATTACGGGATTGTCTGGCACCCCTGAAAACGGTCTTTTCCTCCTCTCCTGGTCGAACCAACATCACAGAGCATACCATAGAAACTACGCCAGGAAAAATAGTCCGCTTAAGGCCCTATAGACTTCCCGAGGCACGCCGAGAGGTCATACGACAAGAGATAGCCGACATGCAGAAGATGGGAATCATAGAACCCTCAGTGAGCGACTGGAATTCACCAATCGTCCTTGTGCCCAAACCAGATGGATCGGTCCGTTTTTGTATAGACTTTAGGGAGGTCAACAAGGTCTCTACCTTTGACAGCTACCCCTTACCCCGGGTCGATGAAATGATCGAACGGATAGGCAAAGCAAAGTACATATCGACCTTGGATCTATGCAAAGGGTATTGGCAAATACCCCTCAGGGAACAAGATAAAAAGAAGACCGCCTTTTCTACCCCTGAGGGGTTATACCAGTTTTTGGTTATGCCCTTTGGTCTACACGGTGCCCCCGCCACCTTTCAGCGCGCTATGAACTGCGTTTTGAGACCCCACGCACAATACGCTGGCGCGTATTTGGATGACATCATCATCTTCAGTGACAGCTGGCCCCAACACTTGAAACATCTGTTTGACGTCGTCTCCTCCCTAGGGGCCTTTGGGTTTGCCATTAACCCCGCCAAAACAACCCTGGCGGCGAAAACGGTTAAGTACCTGGGGTACCTTCTGGGGGATGGCTTAATAAGACCACAAGAAAGCAAAACAGCTGCCATTCGGTCCCTTCCCTTCCCCCACACAAAAAAGGACCTCCGAGCCTTCCTGGGACTTCTCGGATATTATCGGCGCTTCGTGCCAAACTTCTCCCAGAGAGCAGCAGCCCTGACGGATCTGCTAACGAAAGCAAACCGATCCGAGGAGAAACTACGGAACCCCTCTCCCGAAGCCTGGCAAGCCTTTGCTGACTTGAAGGAAGCCTTGACCTCCAGCCCTGTCTTAATACCCCCCGACTACTCCCGGCCTTTTATCCTACAAACGGATGCCTCAGATCATGGGTTAGGGGCGGTGTTATCCCAGAAGGATTCCCAAGGTAATGAAAGGCCTATTCTGTATGTCAGCCGCAAGTTGTTCCCCCGTGAAAAACATTACGCAGTGGTGGAGAAGGAAGCCCTGGCCATCAAGTGGGCGGTGGACCATCTCCGCTATTATCTGGAGGGCAGAGACTTTGTCCTCTACACGGACCACGCCCCTCTGGAGTGGATGGCCCGGAACAAAGGTCAGAACGACAGAGTCCTCAGATGGTTTCTCTCCCTGCAGCCCTTCGCTTCACTACCAAACATAGGAAGGGATCCGAACAGGGTAATGCAGATTTCCTTTCGAGATACCCTGCGTCTCCCTCCCCTACAGGAAGGACAGCTAGGGAAAGGGGATGTGAGACGGCATCCCGACAACCCCGACCAGTACTCCGCCCTTCCCCGAACTTACCTCCTTCGCCGCCCCCGGGGCTGTATCCCCGGCCTCATTCTACCACCATACGGACTCGACCTGAGACGCCAGCAAACCGCCAGAGAGTCACTCGCTTCTTTTCCCCACAGGGACCAACCAGAACATCGGGCCAGACCGCCTCAAATATCGCGGACTCCGGAAACCCCGCCCCTATGGCAGCGACAGCACCGGATAAAAAGGAGAACCCGGAAGTGCAAGTCGTCGGAGATTTGTGGCAGGAACCTCGGACTGGTGGACGCGAAGGAGAAGACGGAGGAGACGGAGAGCAGACGGCTGAAGCAGACGTGTGGACCGAAGAGTGGTGGAGTCCACAGGAGGTGGCTGTAGAGCGGCCGTAACTCAACGGGAGAGTTACGGCGGACCGCGTGAGTGCCCTTAACCTCAGTAATTCTACTCACTAGGAGTCCCCTGTATAGTCCTTGTAAATTCCCCTTCTCTTTAGAATTCACGTCCCCTGCACTGTATTATAATTGTATAGCACTGCACTGTTTGACCCGCCCCCCTCTTCACGTCCCGACCAAGCACCCTTTCTTCCTCCCGCCCCGTATTCCTTCCTCCCGGTCCCTTCCTTTCCTCACTGTCTCCGTTTTCCAGTCCTTCCCCACACCCCCGGGTGACGGTGACGGTAGCTGAGATCCTACGACTAGGATAGGACTAACGGTCCCTTTTGTTTCTCTTTTGCTCCCTGCCCTCCGTGGATCCTCCCCATCGCCGGACCCTCCGTTGGACCCGCCGAAGACCGCAAGCAGCAACGCCGGCCCGGAGTGGATCCAGCCCCGGACTTCCTCTTTGTTTTCCTTGTGTTCTACCTCTGTGACTTTGCAAATAAACCCCTACTATAGCACACTACATACGGCCTCCTCGCTTGCTTTTCCGGCCCGCTGTACACCCACCCTCACAGCGGGGTTTGGACAACGGTGGAAGACTTGGTATTATGCGGGGCTTGAACCACGATGGATGGCTTGGTATTGTGTGTTGTATCAGCTTTCATGCTCCCAACCCTACTAGCAGGATTATTTGTTACAGGCCGAATGTTGAATTGTTTAACGGGGGCCTGAAGTGGCCGCTTTGTTGTAACGGCGGCACCCGGAGGGTTAGGCATACTAGTTCGAATGGAGGGAGGGGGTTGAGCATCTACCAACTTTTTTAAAATACCAGTATTCTCTTTTACAAGATTTTCCAAAAGATCTAGCTTCGAATTCATATGTCTGGATCGTTCTAGTAATGGTAACGTAAGTGATTTTACTAATAGTTCCATTTTACTTATGAGATAATCATTTTTACTAGAACTCTCAGGGCTAATGACAGAAATTCTCGGCGATACCTGGGAGGGGGACAAGGGACTAGTTGCGACCAGAGAGGGCTGGGAGCAGATAATTGTTTCAGGTGCAGGGATGGGCTGGGGAATACTATTTATTTTAGGTATTTTAGAAGTACCCACCTTCTGAGGGCCCTTACTTCTCTTCCTCTTGCAAGGCATATTCTGTTGGGGTTCTCCAATATTAGGATCAGGTTGTACAGTACTAACATTTAATACACTTTCTTCACCACTACATCCTATTAAAACACTGGATTGTGAGCCACCCTCAGTAGAGTTCGAGAACAAACTCTCCACCTCTGGATGAACGTCCACCAACGCAGTGTCCACAGTCTGGATAGGATTTGTAGGTTGTGCCTGCGGGCTAACCACTGTTGCAAGGCGACCTATAGAGGAGCGATTCCCCGTAATAAGATCTAGCGATAGGCGTTTCTCGGCAAAGGCTATCTCCTTTTCCAAGAAGCCAGTCGCCCTAGTTATAAAAGCGTCAAGGGGACCAGTTACCACCCCACTACTTGTCTGCAATTGCACTAATCTTTCTTTACCTGAACGTAGTGGCATGATTTAAATTATATTACAACAAAGGGAGAGGTAGGGAGATTCAAGGACACTCTCTCAGTCCCCGGTTAAATGCACTTCAACAAAAAAAGAGAGGTCAGGTCAGTCTTAGAACTGCCACAAAACTGGAGCAAAGTTTAGAGGAGTAACACACTCACTCAAGTTGAGTAGGAAGGCCCTCACACACCGACCTAGTCAGTGTCATGCTTCATCATTGGGCCCCACCAAAGAGGCCGAGTGCCTCTTTGGTGTGCTGCGACGCCAGAAAGACTGCGGAGCTGGTTGTGTGAGAAGGGCGTGATGTGAGAGTAACTACAATTAAAAGTGCCTAAGAGGGTATCGAAAAAAATATTTTAATGAGTGATCCCTAAGACACAGGTGAGTAGTATTTATGTGTCTGAATTTACATGCCAAGGTTTTAGGATTGGTTAAATTCAGCTAAATACAACAAAGTCAGTCAACATGTTTCTGCCATACTAGTGGTTTCAGTTTACCAAGGCATTCTTCAGGACTATACCCCGGCG
The DNA here is from genome assembly GCF_964263255.1 of Lissotriton vulgaris. NCBI lineage: Eukaryota > Metazoa > Chordata > Amphibia > Caudata > Salamandridae > Lissotriton > Lissotriton vulgaris. The sequence goes on along the minus strand of NW_028251555.1, from coordinate 3,623 downwards.
GTATGGACTCTCTAATCGTCCACCCTAACCTGGGGGCGTGAAAGTGAAAATAAAAAGGTGAAAAAAGTGCTTAAAAAATTAGAAGAGCGGGTAGCTCATTCTAAAGAAAAAGAACTCCAAATTCAGGAGTGTCTCAGCACCTGTGGAGTGAAAATACACAGACAAACATACACAGACATACATATAATTAATATACGCCATTGCGATTGGTCATAGTGCTCCATAGATGGTGGCAAACAATGGTGTGCCCACAGTAAACGCTATTTTTAGCACCAGCCAAGTAGCCCTGTGGGGATGATAGCGATTAACTCTGGGAAGTGAAGTGCTAGAGGTGTTTAATTAAAACTACAACTGTAGATGGGGTTAAAAACACGATATTGGTTCTCCTTAAAGGAGGGATCAATGGACCAAGAGGTCTGTGAACCCCCTAAGATGGTAACTTGGGTGATATCTCACTTTAAAATAGGGCGCTACTTGCACCATGGGTCTCGGGAGGAGGGTTGGAGCGCACCTGGCACATCCTGAAAAGAAAGAGGATTAAATGTCATTGCTTCCAAAGCATTTTGGTACTTAGCTTGTTATATCGGGATACCAATCCTGTGGTTAAAGTACACTCACGCCCTCAGTGCTCACAGCCCGCTCTGAACCTTCAGATTGCCTCGAAACCGGACCCCGACGATGGTGAGCGGGGCCGGCGAGTGAGTATAAATGCGTTGTTGCTCTCGGGCGCGTTGTTCCGGGTGGGCGTGTCTCGCCCAAAACGAGGCCTGAAGCGCACACGCCCACGTTGACGGGACGCGGCCCGTTTCCAACGCGAGGCTTGGAAGCGGGGGCCTGTCGGTACCCGGCCAAGGTGTTCGCCCGGTGATTTTCAGTAATTATAGGCTGTAATCGTAGTGAAGACTACGGGGGTATTAAATGAAAAGGAGGTGTGCTGAAAATGCTGGTATGCTACCTCAGCAGGTATTCCTCCTGAATTTTAGCGCAGTGTGGGAAAGAAAGTATATCCAGGCAATGGGTACTCTGTGCAAGTTTGCAGCACTGTGTAAGCTTAGTAAATAATGCATTGCCTCAGCAGGGTTACTCCTGCTTATGCTTATTTATGCTGAGTGGGAAAGCGAGAGTTAGGTATTCATAGTATAGAGTATTCTTGGGTAAGGGAAAACAAAGAAAGAAAACGCACATGCATTTAGATATTAAGCACATGTTATTGAAATTCATAACAATGGTTTGAGGACCCCAGCATATAGGTTCATGACAGGACAGTATTCCACGGGATGTCGTCGTTGAGGCCATTGATGTTAGTGCCTAAACGATACACCCAGCGCTGTTCTTTTTCGAACAGTCTGTTTTGTACATTTCTTGTGCCATCAATTGCTTCAATAATAGTCCACCTCATGTCATTAGTGGTGTGGTTATTGTCCAAGAAATGACGACTCAGTTTGGTTGTTGCCTTTTTGCATCTCACATTGCTATGGTGTTCGCAGATACGCTGTTTTATCTTGCGTGTGGTCATGCCAACGTAGCGGAGCTGGCAAGGACAGGTGATCAGCCCCCTTCCGCACACAATACCTGCGCCCATCACCGCCTTTGAGCAGGCTGTTTTCAAAGACCTGGAAACCTGCCAGAACCCAAAGACATTTCAACGTCAACGTGGGCGTGTGCGCTTCAGGCCTCGTTTTGGGCGAGACACGCTCACCCGGAACAACGCGCCCGAGAGCAACAACGCATTTATACTCACTCGCCGGCCCCGCTCACCATCGTCGGGGTCCGGTTTCGAGGCAATCTGAAGGTTCAGAGCGGGCTGTGAGCGCTGAGGGCGTGAGTGTACTTTAACCACAGGATTGGTATCCCGATATAACGAGCTAAGTGCCAAAATGCTTTGGAAGCAATGACATTTAATCCTCTTTCTTTTCAGGATGTGCCAGGTGCGCTCCAACCCTCCTCCCGAGACCCATGGTGCAAGTAGCGCCCTATTTTAAAGTGAGATATCACCCAAGTTACCATCTTAGGGGGTTCACAGACCTCTTGGTCCATTGATCCCTCCTTTAAGGAGAACCAATATCGTGTTTTTAACCCCATCTACAGTTGTAGTTTTAATTAAACACCTCTAGCACTTCACTTCCCAGAGTTAATCGCTATCATCCCCACAGGGCTACTTGGCTGGTGCTAAAAATAGCGTTTACTGTGGGCACACCATTGTTTGCCACCATCTATGGAGCACTATGACCAATCGCAATGGCGTATATTAATTATATGTATGTCTGTGTATGTTTGTCTGTGTATTTTCACTCCACAGGTGCTGAGACACTCCTGAATTTGGAGTTCTTTTTCTTTAGAATGAGCTACCCGCTCTTCTAATTTTTTAAGCACTTTTTTCACCTTTTTATTTTCACTTTCACGCCCCCAGGTTAGGGTAGACGATTAGAGAGTCCATACCGCCGGGGTATAGTCCTGAAGAATGCCTTGGAAACCACTAGTATGGCAGAAACATGTTGACTGACTTTGTTGTATTTAGCTGAATTTAACCAATCCTAAAACCTTGGCATGTAAATTCAGACACATAAATACTACTCACCTGTGTCTTAGGGATCACTCATTAAAATATTTTTTTCGATACCCTCTTAGGCACTTTTAATTGTAGTTACTCTCACATCACGCCCTTCTCACACAACCAGCTCCGCAGTCTTTCTGGCGTCGCAGCACACCAAAGAGGCACTCGGCCTCTTTGGTGGGGCCCAATGATGAAGCATGACACTGACTAGGTCGGTGTGTGAGGGCCTTCCTACTCAACTTGAGTGAATGATTTAAATTAGCAATAGCAAAAGAGGCCAACGGTTATTAAAGTGGACAGAAGGAAAACAACAACAGTACCTCCCTGGGTAGACACTAACAGCTAAGCAAACAAGACAAACGGGGGGGGTGGCCCAACCCAACCTCATCCGACCTCGGACGGCCACAGACGGCCCGCCCTTTGCCCGGGCTTAGCCCCGCGCGCGTCCCGCGTGCGCGTTGCGGTTGCTCCTATCAAGGGAGGAGACACAGGAGGGGGCGGGAAGAGGACCAGCTGCGGCCGATCAGCGCCGCTGAGCAGGCTGGTCCTCGCAGTCCCGCCTCTGTCCGTGTGTGGGGCAGATGGTTCAAGGCAAGTCCTCAGGATCCCGGCCAGATGACAACAACAAAGTTCTGGGACCCGCGAGCGGCTCCCGCGAAGCGGGGGCCGCGAGGAGTGGCGAAGTGGCCTGACAAGGCAAGTGAAGCAACGAGGTCTGTAGCAGCAACAACCCTCCGACCTGACACCAGAAGGCTCCCAACAGGTACGCTCACTGCGAGTTCTTTTGTGCAGGAGGGGGCGGGAAGAGGACCAGCTGCGGCAGGTCATCGCCGCTGAGCAGGCTGGTCCTCTCAGTCCCGCCTCTGTCCGTGTGTGGGGCAGATGGTTCAAGGCAAGTCCTCAGGATCCCGGCCAGATGACAATAACAAAGTTCTGGGACCCGCGAGCGGCTACGGCGAAGCGGGGGCCGCGAGAAGTGGCGAAGTGGCCTGACAAGGCAAGTGAAGCAATGAGGTCCGTAGCAGCAACAACCCTCCGACCTGACACCAGAAGGCTCATTTTTACACGT